>NW_024583030.1:89166-145777 GCF_018398535.1 Haplochromis burtoni
TGTGTGTGTGTGTGTGTGTGTGTGTGTGTGTTGGTGTGTTTGGGTGTGTGTGTGTGTGTGTGTGTGTGTGTGTGTGTGTGTGTGTGTGTGTGTGTGTGTGTCTGTGTGCGTGTGTGTGTGTGTGTGTGTGTGTCTCACTCTCAAAGTCCAGGAAGAAGTTTCCACCGTTGTTGTCGATGTCTCTGGTTAATACCTTGATCAGGTTCCCCATGCTGTAAAAACAATCACGGCGTCAGCGAACAGATTCAGAGCTGCACACGTGCGATTCACAGAGATGCAGCCGTGCTGATGAAACATTCAAACACAACGACACAGGTATCGATGCATCACTGAGATTCTTTTCAAACCAGCGCACAGCTCAGTCTGTAACATGCTGGTAAGATCTTTAGCTTCATTTTCCATTTGGTGTCAAAAGAAGAAGAAGAGATCAAAGCTACTGGATGCTGTGCTTCAAAAGTAAGTTTAAGAGTCCTACACTCTTTAACGTGAAACACTGACGATACCTGATCCAAGCCAGGATATTGGTTCATGTTTCACATTTCCACCTGTGGTTTTCTGTGTTTGCAGGCCTGCGTTTCCTCAGTGCGTCGAGTTTCACGTTCTGTCTCTCAGACTCGGAGAGGAGCCCTCCGAACTCTGTCACACCCAATCTGGGATGAATCAGAGCTTCCATTATGAAACTGCTGGAGTTCTGGTGCAGCGTGTCCCTACCAGCTTGGCTTTATTTCACAGTTTTGTAATTTATGGGGTGTTCCACAATATCTGTCAGAGCTTATGAAACCTCCAGTGTGGGGTAAGTAGAAAACTTAAGCACTGTTCAGCGGCTTTACCTGGAAACATAAACAGAAATCCTCCCGGCGTCTGAGAACTGACCCTTTAAATGGATCAGAGCTGCCTGAGTCACCAGATCAACACCAAACACAGAATGTGAGCACAGATTTAACAGTGTGAGATCAGGATTTCTTCACGTCTCTTAGATGTAGTGAGACTTTTAATTGCTTGGAAGAAACACCGGCAGAGAGCAGTGGATGCATCTTCACCTGTTATCAGAGCTATCAGCTGGATGCTGCTACAGCCGCAGCCTTTACATGCAGCACTGAATAAGAAGACAGGATACGCACGTTTCACGGTCAGAATAAAGACACGATGTGTTCGCACAATCGAAACCACTCACTGTGCGCACACTCACTGTAACAGAGGTGAAAACACTGATTTCACAGTGAAAATTCAGCCTCACACATTAAACTCTGATGTTCAGCAGACAGAGACGAGTCACAGAGGAAAACATGGCCGAACAAAAAGACGGTTAAATAAAGAAATGTAATTAAACCTCTTCATGTTCACCAGGAAACTGGTGAACCACTTCAGGTTGGGGTTAGCTAGAATTTTAGCCACATGCTAACCCTAAACCAAGAAAATAGAGCTGGTTATTCTTCAGATGAAGAGTCAAACAGACACTTTGGCCTCTGATGTCAGATTCCCACTTGGTAGTATGGAGGGGTGAATGTGAACGTAGCCATAAACCTAAACCTGGTGGATGCTAACAGGTCTGTGCTAAAAGGAGCAGCTATGAAGATTAGCATTGATGCAAACATTCAGCAAAAGATCACCCTGGATGTTTGAGTCCACCAGGACTGAAGTCTGAGTCCGGAACAACGATCTTTATCCAGAAGAAGAAGAACACATGGCCCGACCTCAGTTCAATTCAGCTTTATTTATACAAATACCAAATCACAACAACAGTCGCATCAAGGAGCTTTATACTGTAAGCTAGACCCTACAATAATAACTACAGAGAAAAACCCAACAATCATATGACCCCCTATGAGCAGCACTTTGGCGACAGTGGGAAGGAAAAACTCCCTTTTAACAGGAAGAAACCTCCGGCAGAACCAGGCTCAGGGAGGGGCGGGGCCATCTGCTATGATTGGTTGGGCTGAGAGTCAGTCTGGATTACTTAAAGAGACACAAGGTCAGCCATAAACTGTATATAAAAGATGCCCATGCCCACTGTGATTGACTGATTTCAGAGTCCATGACATTAACAGTAATCAGCAGATATCTGTGCGATGCACACGTGCAGTCTATGGATGCAGCCTGCTAACTAAGCTAGTTCACCTTAGCTTGACCCTCTCGTCCAAATATGGATACTCGGGGCTTCATTAAAACCACAGCAGCAGACAAAACATCACCGCTAAGGCTTCAAAATGTGAACTCCAACCAACAATGTGTAACGCCGGCCACATCCATCTTTTATTTACAGTCTCTCACTGAGACACAAGCTAACGTGGAGTGAAATCAGTTTTTACTCCACTGCTGCTGTTTAAAAAGGAGGACGTCAGTTTGTTTGTTCACTATACATCAGTCAGAGACTCTGGGACACATTTTCTGTAATTTCAGTGTTTTTAACCGTCTCACATGTCTGACAGGCCCAGCTGACAGGCAGCATTCATGCTGAGCATTCAGATTTACTGCTGCTGATGTCACACCGCATGTGAAACAAGCTGCAGGTTTTGGTTCTCTGTTCAGATGAACGACATCTGATGTTCTTGTCCAGGAGACACAGCCTCACTGGCTGCTGGAGTTTTTAGTTTGAGTATCTGCAGAGCTGCTGCATGATTTCACGGCTGTTCCTAATAAAGTGTCTGGTGAGTGCATGTCTCCATTAGGTGGAAGTGGAACTTAAATTCTACCTCAGAGGAAACACAACAAACGGACAGTGAGTGACAGAGAGTGGGTTTTACTGGAGAAACGGTGCGTTTGTGTGAAATCTGCTGCAGAGGAAACTGAAGCTTTCTGTCAGACTTTAAGTTTCAGCTGCAAACCAATTCAAACTGAAAGAAAACGTTTGCTTGCGTTGCGTTTTGCGGGCTGCAAGCTGAACTGGAAGCAGCGCCTGCTTGTTGAAAACAGTCAAAAGAGGAAGTGATGAAGTCTCTGAAAGTTTGGCCTAAATTTAAAAACAGAGGAAGTAATGCAGACCGAGCAGCTCGGGTCAGGTAAGAAAGACACTGGGTGAAAATAAGAAGTCCAAGCTGCACCGATAACAGATACCCAAACCAAAACATCTATTCTGAGTTCGTCTTCTTCTGACAACGACAGAAAACCTCTTAATGTTTCATCAAGCTCACATTTAGCTGCAGAGGAAGTTTCCACAGCGCTCACATGAAACTCTGAGCATTTACGTGAACTGCTCCTCTAATCCTTGGCGATTTCCTCTTTATCTACGGCACAGCTTCAGTCGCTTAAAGCCTGCCCGTGTGCAAAGTTCAAGTTCATTTCAGCACATTCTTGCAAACTTTCTCTGCAATCACCTCTTATTATAACACCTTTGAAGCCGTCTCCTGAGCTACAAGTGTGACGGAGCACAAAGCAGCCGACACAGGAGAAAAACCTCACACACTGATGTGCTAAATGTCACATTCTCACTGAAGTCTTTCTGCAGAGTCCCAGCTGGTAAATGTACTGATCTGCTGACAGATAGACCAGAATAATACACGTGATACATTTATAAAAGTCTTTTCTTTATTTATCCTCAATCTGAGTCTGCTGCTCTGTTAATCTCTGAGAATATTCACAAGCTGTAAAGATATCCTCGATCATGTGTCGTGCTGTGCAGAAATAAATGAGATGTCAGAGTGTGAAGCTGCTTCTCTCTGCTTGGTGTCAAACTAAAGTTCCTCTTATGCTGAATGAACTGCGGCGGGTATCAGTGATTAAGTTGAATATAAAAACCAGTCAGACGTCCTGTTTTACTTCTTTAAAGTGCTAACAACGGAGTTTTCTGTTTGGTGTTTGGTCAGTTGGGAGCTAAGTGGGTGTTTGAAGCAGCTGAGCTAAAATTAACAAATCTCCATTAATAACTAACCCGCTGAAATGTGATGTTGTTTTAAGGAACATGTGGTTTGCAGAAAATTCTTTATGAGGAACCGTTCATCCCGACAGTTTGAAGCAGATTCGTTAGAAATGAGCCAGGTCTTTACTTCAGACTCAGAGCAGGAAACTGAGCCTGTGATGTGGGGGAAACATCACTTTCTTTCAACCAACCACCAGCACAGACGAGTCGCCGCCCAAACAAGCTGGACAGGGCGTGCCTACTGCAAGTACTGTATATAAAAGATGGAGGGTGGCGTTCTGAGTGTTGCATCCAACCAAATCTGATTAAGATCCTACACTCAGCAACACCGAAGCTCAGACTTGGTATTCTCTCAGTGCATTAACCTCACTGCAGTTACATTAGTGGTCAGATAATCTCACTAAAGCCTCCCACAACACAAACACAGTCCAGAGGTGAAGTTCAGGAACTCGGGTCAGCTGAGGTGAAGCTAAGTTTTGGTATCAGGCGGAAAAGTTTTAACATGAGAGTCTCACTGCTGGAGCCTCCAGTGGGCGTTAGAGGAATTGCGGCACGTGGCACAGAAGAACCAGTCAACGGAAACAAAACTTGACATTAAGACGTTCCAAACTGTCACGCTTCACAAAATTAGCAGCTTGACCCTGATGTAGACTTTGGTAATCCTGCACAGGTTTCAGGCTCCAAGTCTGTTTGGAGCAGGTGAATAAAGCTAACACGGGACCAAAACAGCTCAAACTCTGAGAGAAACCTTTTCAGAGCATGTGGATGTGAACCACAAACAGCGAGACTGCCTGATGTTAGAGGATGGAGGAGTTATACAAGGATGGAGGCACAGAGGCTGTTTGTGCTGATGTGAGGACAGTCTGAGGCTCTGGTTTGGCCTGAGGTACCAAAAACACTCTTTTACAGATTTTACACATTTACCATCAGAGAAAAGCATCAAACCCTTGAATCCTGACATTCAACGAGTTAAACTGAGAAAATGTTTTTCTCCTGAAAGCTTCACGACTAATTTACACTGTGCTGATAGTACCACTGTACTCGAGTATATCACTGCCTGCATTTCTCTGTCAGTTACTGTTTGCCAGCACGAAGCTCTGCCACCATCAGTCTGTGCAGCAGCCACACAGAGCTGCGATCACCTGTCGGTGACTCTCAGCTGACATGAAACACAGGAGAGCAGAAATATTCAGGCAGAGGAGAACGAAATGACGACGACTCAAATGTCGAAGCATTTGCAATAAAACGCATCTGAGGTTCAGCGTCGCTGTGCACCAACTTATTTTTGCTTGGTGGTGATTCTAATTATACTTAAGTGAAACAGCTCGAACTTCCTCCAAACTCTGCTGATGTGCACATAAACCAGATTGTTCTGGTTAAAAATGTAGTTGTTTGTGTTTGCTGCGTGAGATGTTCCTCCCTGCTGGAGATTTGATCCAACATTCACTGTGAGATGGCTTCATTTAAAACGACTCAGAAAACATCATCTTACCCGCTTAAAGCAGCCGAGTTACACCAGCTGGTTTATTCAGTGTGCAGAACTGAAGTGACGTTAAAAGATATCCCAAAATAAAAGAGCTCGGCTTCAGACTACTCTAGGTCGGCACATTTTGAAATAAAATGTGCCGACCTGTGAGTTACGTCGACTTAATGTAGAGAACAACGGCTAAAGAGCTCTGAGTTAAAGACTTTACACTAAATAAAGGCCGAGTTTGTGTCTCCGCAGGATCGAGCGGGACATCAGTCCGTGAGGTGAAGGTGTTAACCGCTGGACCGCAGAGGCACGACAAGTCATACAAATCATGTCTAAATATTAGACACTGGTATCAACTAATGCACTTCACATCACCTAAAACCAAACGCTGAGAAGTTGGCTTCACTTAAAACATCAGTAATGTCAGCGTCGTTGAGTCATAGTTACTTATATTTACTTAAGTACTTAAGGGTCGAAAGTTACATCTGCTTAATATAGTATCAGTTAATATGACTTTCGTTTTTACAGCTGACGAAGAAACTCAAACACTGAATACAAGTCAACCTCAAACGTTTGTGTATTTTAAGCTTAAAGCAGTTTATTAAACTTTATTTCAGGACATTTTCTAATAAAATAAACTCACTGCCTCAAAAAGTGACTTAAGCTCACTTTTAGAGGTGCGAGTTAAACTAGCAGGTTAGTAAATTTAGGAGAACATAAGCTGAAGCTCATCAGCTGGGACACTTTACACAGATAAGAGAGTTTATATCGTTTCATAATCTGCAGCTGGTGTTTTGGTGAAGATCAGTGGATTGAACGTGTCTGCTGTTTGATGGTTGTCAGGTTTTACGCCCGTGTTTGATAAATGAAGCTCAAACACAGCTTTAAACAGTAAGAGTTTAACTGGATTCCATCAGGATCCATAAACAGTGATGTGCAGCTGACACGGAGCTGCTGTGCAGAGTCGGCCATGATGATGCTGACAGTTTCACTCATCAGTGCGCGCTTCTCCTTTCTCCTCCGCACTTTCAGCGAAGACTCTGCTCCTCTTTCAGGGAGTCTCAGAGCTGTGAGCCCGCTTCAGGAGCTTCGTCTGCTGCGTCAAACTGTGATCACAGAGCTCCTCGCGCCGCCCGACAGTCGGGCTGACCGGAAGCAGCGCGTGCCAGCGGCTCCGGCTCTGTCTGCGTAAAAACGCGTAACCGAGCGGCTCGTTCCCCGCGGCACACACACGCCGCTTCGCCCGGAGCGCCACGGAGCTCCAGATTGGCGCTGAGGCGGATTTGAGCCGTGATCCGCGGACAGAGGCGCTGCGGCTGCAGGAAGAGGAACTTTTTACCCTGCGGAGTTTTTCTCGGAGTCTGCGGATTGCAGGACTTGACATGTCTGATCTGAGACCAGGATCCACCCAGAGCACTGGTCGCCCCCCTCCTCCCTGCAAATCCACCACCACCCTCCCTCTCCCCACAACACGGCCCCCCTCTGCCCTCCTCACCTTCACTGATAGCTGATCGATAGCTGCGGATCGATGCCGTGCGTCCGGGCTCCGGTGTGTCCGCGGTGGTCCAGGTGTCTCCCGGCGGTCCGCCTCCTCTACATGCTGCGCGAGTGTGAACCCGGAAAACAACCGCGCGGCACTCCGTTAACTATAAAAGGAGTGATTTCCTCAGGAGGAACTGAGCGAGCAGCCAATCAGCGAGCCGTGACGGCAGCAACTGCAGCTGCAACCTCACGGTCGACCGACGGAGGCAACCCGAGCTCCGGTGCAACTAAAGCACAAAAGCAGAGCCTCGAGGCACGAGTCTGCGCACTGCTGCAGTCTCACAGACACCAGGCATCACCAGAAAGTAGCTCCACAGGTTTTATATCACAACCATCGTCACGGAGACGTCACAGCAGAGTTATAAAAACTCCAGGCTGCCCGAAGAAATCATAAAAACATCGTTTCCGTCAGTCAGCCGCGTGTTTGTGTCTCTGCTGCGCACACGAAGCACTCTGCATCCATCACTCCACAAAACTTATAAAACACACAGTAACTACAGACTCGTTTATGGCATCATGTGTTTTAATCTCTGTGCTCTGATTGGTGGATTCTTGGTCAGTATTTTATTATTTTATTCTATTTTATCTTATTTTATTCTATTGTTTTTCTTCATCTTTGCTGCTCTCAACTTTGAAATGTCCACTTCACATGCGTGGGACTAATAAAGGTTTATCTTGTCTCGATAAGAAGTCTCATTTACAATATCACAGCTGTCCTGAATATAAGCAGGCAGCAAGACGCTGATGCTGAAATCTGTCCACAAATTTCGACTGACTGTTCGGTGTGTTTGAATCTTTAAGGTGTGTTCATAGCCTGACCACGGATCCACCAATCAGAGCATAAACAGATGAAACGTAAGAAAGAACACGTTACAGAAAGTCTAGAGGAACTATAGAAGCTATAAGTTCCCAGCGTGGAGGTCTTGGTTGGTGGTGTCTGTGTGGCCTGTTCCCCTCCCACACTGCAGAGACGTGCTTGTTAGCTCAGCTGGTGAGCTGTGCAGGGTGTAGCTCGCCTTCTGCCTGTGACAGCTGGGATGGACTGATGGACGCTACATGTCAAAAAGCTCCACAAGAATCTAAGTTCATCTTTAAATAGCACAACAAGGCACCGTGGGCGGTGTGGTGAAGCAACTTTTTCATAATATTCCATAAACTATATTTGAAAACTATTCACTTGGTATGTTTTTGCAAATCAAAAGTTTGCATTTTTAATCATTTTCAACTGTAACGTCCGTTTTCTTTTCTTAACCACGATTCCAGTTCCAGGGTCACGATTAGCTGGAGCCTCATAGGCTGACAGCTGGGTAACACCTGGATGCTCATTTTCACCTAAATATCATATAACCACATGCTGTGTCACATGATCCACTTTAAATGACTCTTTTTGCTTTGTGGCTCATTTAGTTTTATCCTAATTTAAACCTCATCCTCCTCTCAGTCGTCTGTAGCTCTCCTTAGCCTCTGCAGGACTTTACACTCATTCTCCTTAAACAGCAGACATTTTGCACTGTAATGCATAACAGTGACCACAGCTGACGGGCGATGAAGTGTCAGCACAGATGCCTTTTCTTTCAGTTTCACACAATGACACAGAAATGTTCACACTTGTTGCCTTTTTAAAGTTTGGGGTGAGCTGGTGGACCCAGACTGAGAGGCAGAGGAGGAAGTTGCAAGCAAGAGGTGGCAGACGAGGAGGAAGAAGAGGAGCAGGATGAAGAAAAACACTGTTCGAACATGTTCTTGTTGATTAATGAGACTGCGAGGAGTAGGGCAAAGAGTTCAACCCACTCAGATCCTCTGTGGTCACGATAATGAAGAAGAAAAATAGCTCCTGAAAAGCAGAAAAAACCGGAAGACTCAAGAGTGTCAATTCAGTTCTGTTCAGTTTAATTTAGCTTGATTGAATTTTATTTGTGTAACACCAAATCACAGCAGCAATTGCTTCAATGCACTTTATATTGTAAGTTAAGACCTTATAATAATAGAGAACAAGCCCCAGAGATCACATGACATCATATGAGCAAGAGTTTGGCAACAGTGGGAAGGAAAAAACCCTTTTAAAAGGAAGTAATCCCCAGCACAACACGGCTCAGGGAGGGGCGGTCATCTGCCATGACAGACATTATTCAGTACTTGGTATGTGAGGAGCAGGATTTTAAATTCTGGATTTAACAGGAAGCCAAAACAGGAGAAATCTGCTCTCTTTCTAGTCCCTGTCAGGACTCTTGCTGCAGCATTTTGGATCAGCTGAAGGCTTTTCAGCGAATTTTTTGGACTTCCTGATAATAATGAATTACAGTAGTCCAGCCTGGAAACATGAACTAGTTTTTCAGCGTCACTCTGAGACAGGATATTTCTAACTTTAGAGATGTTGCACAAATGGAAGAAAGCAGTCTTACATATTTGTTTAATATGTGCATTGAAGGACATGTCCTGGTCAAAAATGACTCCAAGGTTCCTCACAGTGTTACTGGAGGCCAAGGTAATGCCATCCAGAGGAAGAATCTGCTTAGATACCATATTTCTAAGCTTTTCAGGGCCGAGTACAATAACCTCAGTTTGATCTGAATTAAGAAGCAGAAAGTTAGCGGCCATCCAGGTCTTTATGTCTTTAAGACATTCCTGCAGTTTAACTCATTGGTGTGTGTTATCTGGCTTCATGGACAGATAGAGCTGGGTGTCATCAGCATAGCAGTGTAAATGTATGCTATGTCTTCTAATGATGCTGCCTAAGGGAAGCATGTATAATGTAAACAGAATTGGTCCTAGCACTGAACCCTGTGGAACTCCATAATTAACCTCAGTGTGTGAAGAGGACTCTCCATTTACATGCACAAACTGGAGTCTATTAGATAGATATGATACAAACCACTGCAGCGCAGTACCTGTAATACCTACAGCATGCTCTCAGTCTGTTCTCTGCTGAGTGAGTCTTCTCAGCAGTGACCCTCAGAGGCTGAAAAATAAAACACCAACACCAGCGGCTCCAGCAGGGACTCCCATGTTCAAATTTTACAGCAGAAATAAGCGTGTTCACAGCCTGATACTTTTCTTTGTCTTTATAGATCATTTTCTCCTTCATAACATCTACACAGATGTCATAATTTTTATAACACAACTGTTTAAATTGCATTAAGGCTTAAAGTTTGTGCTTTTAGGGGTGTGTCTGTTTCCTTTTTATGATCTGAATTCTTTGCTTGATTTTAGTTGTTTGAGATTTGAGCTTGTTTCAAAGACTGAAGAGAGCAGGTGTGAGCTTCCTCCTCACTTTTCAAATAAAAAGCTACGTTTTTCTGTTTCTAAAGATGTAAGAGTTTTAGATTCTACTTTTATTAACTCCCAATTTTAATTGTTTAATGATTTTTCTAAATATGTCCAGTTTATTTATCCTTTATACGTCGCTTCGTTAGCTTGATTTGCGAAGTCATAGTTTTACCTCAGCTCATAATTGTGCCTTTAAGTTTCATTTTTGGAAGGAAGTAAAAAATACAGATGCAGGGCAGAGATAAGAAAAGTCAGCAGTGCTATTTTTATTGATGTGTGTTGACCCGTAGTGATAACAGTGTAACAGAATAAAGCTTAAACATGACAGTGTAATATATTAGTGAAGGTCACATTTTTATTTGAGTGTCAGCCTTTATTTTCTGATTGCTTTTTAAATACTTTTATATGATTGTTATTCGTCATTATTCTGACTAGTATTGGTTTAAAATGTGGAACTAACTTTTTCTCATCCTTTACAGGAAGGTGAGTGAACATGTCCAGTTTGTGTGCACAGCAGCAGGATTTTGATGTTAATTCCTTGAACTCTGTCGCAAAATTTCTTCTTGAAAGCACAACGGAAACATTTCAGTGGCTGACTTCACTGTGTTCAAACCACGGAAACAAAGACCTGAGTGAACTTCAGTGTGAAAATAACCGTTTTATGTGCAGCAGGTGCTCCTGCGGTTTGAGGAGCCGCCGACACCCCGGAGCTCTGCTGCCCTCTGTTGCCCCCTGCTGCTCAGGACCGGCATCACTGCATCCGTGAGACCAGACGCTGTACTCTGTCTTTACCTCTTATAACTTTGTACTTTATAGCTCACAATCATTCTTGCTTTTATTTTGTAGATTATGGCAAAAATGAAAAGCGAATCCTTAATTTCCACCCTCGGAACTTTGGGTGGGTTTAAAACATTTTATTATCTTTAAATATATACACATAGAGACTATGCCCCAATACTCTTAAAAACTACATTTCCCAAGTTACCCCACAATCCCGGAAACGCGTCATCACTTGCGACCTTGTCTTCTTCACTTGGTTTTCTAACAGGCGGAGAGGACGAGCATGGCGAATAAAGATCCCGGGGTGAGTGTTTGTGAGTCTCCCGTTTAAACTCGGCTTTAAAGGGAAGTTTTCTGCCTTCAGCTCAGGTTCAACCGCTCCGGGTTTCCCGCGCTTTGCACGCACCTGGGTGACATTTTAAAAGCTTTCAGGTCTGACACGTGAGTCTGATGTAAGCAGGTTTACACTCGAAACCATGTCAGCCAGGTTCCATCCAGCCTGACGGCACTAATGAGGCACAGGTGAGGCCGTGAGAGCCACTCGATGCCGGCTAGCTAGCTTTACACTCAGGTAGAGAGTGTGAGTCGAGCATGACGCCGGGGTCCCTTTAAAACTCTCTCAATTATGAAATAATTGAGTTGTTAACACATGTATACGCATTAGAAGTAAATTCACTGAAAATATTGCAAGTTTCTAGAAGCAGTTACTTAATTCTGCGCATGCGTAACACACTCAGGTGCATCAGGCGTGCAGGCAGGTGAGTCTGCAGTCCCTGATGTTACGCAGGCTAATTAACCCGCAGCTAGTGCTTCAAACCAAAGAAGCTGCTTCTCTTTAAGCCGAGTTATGTTTTGTGCTTTTTGCATGAGCCGAGTTTAAACTTAGTCCTTAAAGTTCAGACAGGTGATCAGACGTGTCCAGCCTTGTTATTAGCATCCTTGTTGCTTTTTTTAAAACAGTTTATTTTTAGAGAGAATCTGAGCGTCCTCTAACGAGGTGTCTGTGGCGGGTGCATGCAGGCCTTGTAGATATACAGGGAGGGGGGTTGTCCACTCAGAGTCAAGGTCACTGAGTTTTAACCATGAGTGTCCTGCGTGAGCGAGCACGGGGAGACTTACTGAAATCCTTGTTTCAGGGTTTTCTGCAGCAGCTGCGGCAGATCGCAGGCAGGATGTCTTCAGGACCTCGGGGCGCAGGACTCGGCTTGAAGCTGCTGATTGGTGCTGGAGCTCTGGCTTACACAGTGAAGGAAGCCACATACACAGGTAACCCTCAGTCACTGTGAAAGCATGAATATTCAGCACAGCTCTGATCCCTGACACTCCCACTCTCCTGGCGTAATCTGTCATATTTAGTGTGACAGTTCTTTAGAGACCTTTTCTCAAAGCGTGTCTGTGGCACAGGCTCGAAGCTCGATTCTGTCCTTCATTGATACAAAATACGGGATCGCCTGCAGCTGCTCTGCAAGTTTCCAGCTTTGATTAAGGAAAAGTGGAGTTGGGCTGCAGTTGTTACCCAGCCAGACACAGACGGAGGATGATGTAAGTTCTGCGTCTAAAGGTGGTCGGCTCAGGCTTGTGAAACAAGAAGTGATTAAATACGTACAAAGTATTTACTCACTAAATGGTTTTTAGCAGGCAGCCACACAAAGTCTGCTCCACCTGCAAGCACTGGTGCTAACGGCCTGTTTTTTATTATATGAAAAACGTTTAATGTTTAAAGCTCAGCAGGATGGAAACGGGCCTTTCCTGTATCTGTGGAACCTTCAGGCTGATGGTGGTAAAAGAGAAAATCCACAGCTTTGTGCTTGTATTAGTTTTCATCTTGTCTCACGAACTACAATCTAAAACATCTTCACTGTTTAATTAAAGTCTTTCATGTTCAGATCCATGTTTTATATTTTTATTAGAGCAGCTTAGTTTGAGTCCCAGTTCGCAGGCCTCGGTGCTCCTCAGCTGTCTGTAAGAAGCTGTTTTACCTTCGCTTAAAGCCAACTTCTGTGCATGAGCTGACCACGTTTACAGTAAGGTCTCTCTATGACATCATCAAGGTCCAAGAGCAGGAAAAAACTGCGTGAAACTGAGTATTTAGAGCAGTCTGAGCTTTAGACTCTCTGGGCTGTGCGATATGACCAAAGTCTCATATCCCGATAAAAGACATTTATCGTCCTGACAACGATATAAATCACAAAAATGTAACATTTTCTGTCAATTCTGTGAATCTCGGGCAGCTCGACTTGCGTGAAGTGTTTCCAGCTGGGCGTCGTGTAGCTGGAGTCGAGTGTTTTAACTGATGCATGAAACATTTTCAGACATAAGTCGTAACGGCCGCCGTTTTCTTTCAAAGTTTGAGTCTAAGGTTTATTCTTTAGCACCTGGCGGCTCTTTGTTGCTTCTCCTCCGTAAACACTTTGCATCTTTCACGTGATTCAGTTTATTCTGAAAAGTCTCAACAGGATCTTGAGCTTTATTGTGAAAGGTTTACGTGGAAAACAAACAAGCGGACAGCGGAGCCACTTGATGCTGTTACCGTCGTCGTTGCTAACGACAACGCATAAAAACAGGCGCTTGTCCGTCTGTAGTGTGGTTATATTAAATATAAGAGAAAGAGAGAACTTTAACAAATGAATGTAGCCACTGCAGTGCCGTAGTTTATTCTACGACACCACGAAACAAAAGAGCGTGACAGGAAACGACGTTTTTATATTGTCATCCCCAACAGCTCTACTCTCAGGTGTTACTGACCACATGTTAAACTTTGGTCACGTTAACGTGAACGTCCACCTCTGGACCAGGTGAAGGTATCAGAAGTTTGTTTTAATCTCGGTGTAACAGGCTGAAGTGTCAGCAGCGATGTCATTCGCATCGTTGCTGTGACGTTCACACAGCAGAGAGGTCTGTGCTGACAGGTCTGTTTGTGGTTCATGTTCCTGAGTGGGAGCTTCAGGCCGGTGGAAACGGCTCCGTCAGTTTAGCAGAAACTGAAGAACAGAGCTGAGGTTTCAGTCTGAGGTTGGTCTCCTGTGTGCAGTGGAAGGAGGTCAGAGGGCCATCGTCTTCAACCGGATCGGAGGGATGCAGATGGACACGGTGCTCTCCGAGGGACTCCACTTCAGGTACGAGTCCACACCCACACTGTTACCATAGCAACCAGCTCGTACTGACTGGTGACTGATGCTGCGTGTTGGCTCATATTAATGGGCGTGGCTGTTTGGAGGTGTGGGCGGGACTGTAAAACGGTCAGAAAGTGTTTTAATTCTCTGTTTCACTGCTCCGTGTGCTCTGTTTCTAAATCTTTATCAGCGGCCCCTCGATACATCTCAGGCTCTCTAATCTCATTTTCTAAATTTGACCTTTTCTGAGTTGATTTATGAAAATAGTTTTTTCCTTTTTGAGTTTAACGGATCAGTGTTGGTGAAGCAGCAGGCTTTTCAGGGCCAAACAGTCGTCCGACTTTCTTCCTTTCCATGAAACGGCACTAAAAGAAGTCCTGCAGAGTAGATGCACGTGAAGGTGCAGCCCCCAACACCTGAGGATTCCAGCATTAGTTTAATAAAATCGATTTACAGATGCAGAAAAAACAGATCAGCAAACTAACTGATGTGATTCTGTGTCTGTCTTCAGGATGCCCTGGTTTCAGTATCCCATCATCTATGACATCAGAGCCAGACCCAGAAAGATCTCCTCTCTCACTGGAAGCAAAGGTCAGACGCCTCCGTCGTATAACTGAAGACCGTCTGTGGACGTGTTTGGTTTTAGAGGAAAACGAGTCCAGTTTTGAGTCCTGCAGCCTCGAGGACACATCAGGTTGTCCTCCAAGTCTTAGATTAAGCTTTTAATCATTAAGTGTCAGTAAAGCTGCTTCTCAGCATTGTTGGAAACTCCACAGGTGCAGCGTCATGTTTTCATGTGTTTACAGACACTTCACTGTTTTCATATAACAGCTGGTTGGTTTCAGATAATCAATGAAACAGTAGATCGATATGTTCAGTCAACAGTTTGGAGACTTGGAATAAGCCTATAAACTGTAAGAACATACCCACAGATGGCCCCAGTACGTTACTGGGGCCATCTGTGGGTTATTTCACATAAAAACAAAGCTGGTTTAACTCGCTGACGAATCCGAGGTGTGAATGGAGCCTGTGCAGAATCATGAGCTTCAAACAAGTGCAGTCGTGTGAAGCTCAGCAGAGATACGGCTGGTTAGTCAGCAGCTGTCACAGATGTTCAGCTTCTGACTGGTTCTGTCTCAGACCTGCAGATGGTCAACGTCTCCCTGCGAGTTCTGTCCCGGCCGCTGGCGTCCAACCTGCCCGTCCTCTACCAGCACCTGGGACAGGACTACGACGAGCGCGTGCTGCCCTCCATCGTCAACGAGGTGCTGAAGAGCGTGGTGGCCAAGTTCAACGCATCGCAGCTCATCACGCAGAGAGCGCAGGTACGAACACGCCCCCAGAGCGGCGTGCTTAGTTTGAATCTGTTTAGCCCTTTAAGACCTGCCATAGAACCAAGTCAGTGATCTTTATATTCTTACCTGCTGTGGAGCCATTTGTGGGAGCGTTTCAAGTTGCTTTACATCAATACAACCGTTACAGCCCCAATTTTAATGATATGTCTGCATTAAGTCCACAGTAACTACAAAAATTGCAAAAAAGTGCAATAAACTACAAAAAACTTGAAAATCATTTTAGTTCTTTTTACATATATTTCTAGTTAGAGAAATTTAAGAGGTTTATCCCTCAAAACTGTAAATACAAAGAAGTTTCCCACCACAGGAAGTTTATTTTGAGTGTCTGCATAGTTTTATTTTTGAAATACACCAATTTTTATATACTGCAGGAAAAACAAAAATAAATATTATAGTTATAAACCAGCACGTGCATCAAAAGAAACGATTTCCAGCTCTGCATCACAGAAACGACACAGAAAAGCATGAAGTCAAACACGAGTTTTAACAACAGCAGTTTAGGCTCAGAAGACCCGGAAGGTAAAAAACTACATTTTCCGCGAAATGACGTCACTTCGGGTTTCGGGCAGGTCATGGCGGACGTGCGATCGTTCCAACGTAGGAAGTGTTACGAACAGCTGATCGGATCAGCAAAGCGTGTTTCTGGAATATTCTGTTTTTGTTGCTGCAAGTGCTTTTTATGCTGTTTTTGCAAAACTATGTGTGGAAGGAAACCGTGACCGAGCACAAGCTGATGGCGTCAGATGTAAGTACTACTCCTCCGGCTTCATGTGCAAAAACTATTATTGCGCTAGCTCACGTGGTTCCGGTTCTACAGGGATTTAAAAATAGTTACGCAAAACAGAGCGTGCTGCTCCGACCGGCTTCAAAGGGTTAATGTCGTGTGGTGATGTGGGGTCACACAGACGCACCTGAGGAGGATCTCAGTCCAAAAAACAAAATAATTATATGATGGAAGCTGTTACATCACATTAGTTCTCTGCGGGTCGCCTGTGCCTCTTCGTCTGATAACCCAAAGCTGGGCTGCAGTTCAGTGCGGTGGTTGTTCCAGAGGTCCTTAGACCTCCGAGGTGAGGCACCCCGACTGTTCCCCGATCAGATACCTGAACCGGCTCGGCTCGTGGAGGTGCAGCTCCACTCTGAGCTCCCCTGGGTGTAAGCTCCTTAGAGTGTCTGAGAGCTCAGCTCAGACGCCCTGTGGAGGAAGCTTATTTTGGCTGTTTGTGTCTGCGACCTCGGCCTTTCAGCCGGGGTCATGACCTCAGGGGAGGCTTGGATCCTGGTGCCACTGGTAACCTGAAAGCTTCACTGTCTGGTTCAGGCTCTGTGCACCATTACGCTCTGGTGACCAGTCAGAAGTCCTGACTGGTCCTGCAGCTCGACATAAACTGAATATTTCAGAGTTCTTGATGATCACTGTTAGTGATCTGACACTGAGGTCTGTCTGACTCTCTCCTGCAGGTTTCCATGCTGATCCGCAGGGAGCTGTTTGAGCGGGCCAAAGACTTCAACATCATCCTGGACGACGTGGCCATCACCGAGCTCAGCTTCAGCCGCGAGTACACGGCCGCCGTGGAGGCCAAACAAGTCGGTGAGTGAAGAGTCGCTCGGTCTTTGTCCTGCAGCCGCATCGGGCTGAATTTCTGACCCCGAGGACTCGATTACTGCGTCCACCTGACGGCTGGTTTATCATCAGCGTGTGGAGAATGAAATGATTTCAGTTTATTGGAGACTCACTGTGACCTAAAGCTAAATATGTACATTACCCAGATTAAACCGGAGTGGTGAGCTTATAAAAAGAGTCACATAAAAGGTCGTTGGCCTGCTGGGTGAACGATTGTTGTTTGTTCCTCTTCAGCCCAGCAGGAGGCGCAGCGAGCTCAGTTCTACGTGGAGAAGGCCAAACAGGACCAGAGGCAGAAGATCATCCAGGCCGAAGGAGAAGCTCAGGCCGCCAAGATGGTGAGCTCCGCTTTGGAGGGAGATGTCTTTAAGATGAATCACTTTTTTAGATCAAAAAAACAATGAAATCCACAGAGTCACAGTGTGTGCCACAGCAGCCCCTCCAGACCGCCGTCTGAGACTCAAACGTTTGGTTCGTTATAACATTCAGAGCTGAAAAAGCTTTCAGATAAAATTATTGAGCCTAATGCTGTCGTTATAATTACCGGATGAAAATAAACACGTTTCTAGCAGAGAGGAGCTGCAGGAGTCGCTTTTTCAAGAAGCTCGTTCATTAAACGTCAGCAGGTGACGTGTTCGTAGAGGAGGCCTCCGGCTGTGGCAGGTTCAACAAAACCTCAAACCCAAGTCAGAGATTACAGCTTCTCCCTGGTAACTCAGACTAACAGATCTGACCAATCAGCAGGCGATTAGAGATCTGAGGAATATTAACAGGACACGAGAGCAGCGCTGCAGCAATCAGCACCTCTGAGCTCACAAGTTCACGTCAATCACTCGTTTGCAGGTTTATCACAGAGAAACTTCAGTACATGTAACGTCTGTCGCGTCACTGAAAGCAGCATAAAGCACATCAGGCACTGAGCATGCTCACTGTAACCTCATTTATTAGCTCATCAGGTAATGTGGCTCTTCCAGCCCGGGCTGTGGGTCCGGCAGCGCCACCCACACGTTCGTGTTTCCTCGTTTCAGCCTCTGATCAGAGACGTGAATCTTTGTGCTGGTGGTGCTTTCAGCTGCTTCTTATCCCAGTCAGGTCCCCACAGTGGGCAGCTCCTCCAGAGTTTCCTGACACAGCCCCAGTGAGGTGCGTCTCCTCCTGGGATCAAACCTGGAATCTTAGACTTGCAGATCTCAGGCGTGAGGAAGCTGAGACTGAGTCCATGTAAAGCCTCAGACGACCTCTGAGCAGCAGTGAGAGCAGCTGTTTCCAGCTGTTGTTTTTGTTAAACATCTGCAGTCATTCAGCGCTTTCAAGGATTTTTACGAGTTGGTATCCAAAAACAAAGCGAGTGTGCTTCAGTAAAATGTGTGTGAGCTCGCTCACCTCAGCCTGTGAGAACCAGAAACACCTCAAACAAACACTTCATCCAAAAATGTGCTAATTGTTTTCTCTGCACGTCAACGTGCGTGCAAAGCCGAGCGGCGACACGCCCGCAGCTTCGATCCCGCTCGTCGTTAGAGCGCTGGGAGTGGCTCGCTCGGCCCGCCGCTCGCTCTCCTGCAGGTGCGTAGCGCTCACTAACAGCCTGTTTGTGTCTGCTGCAGCTGGGCGAGGCCGTGACCAAGAATCCAGGTTACCTGAAACTCAGGAAGATCCGGGCGGCGCAGAACATCGCCAAGACGGTAGGAAACACGACCCGCACCATGTTCGTCTGTTTGACACGTCTTAACCCTCAAAGCCTGAAACAGAATCCCACAAATAAACACAGTCGCAGTTCTCCTCTGCGTACTGTCCCTTTAAAAACGCACAAACAAGCACAAACCCCGTCCCAGACTGCACCCTGCTGACACTGAAGCAGGGGCGAGGAGCACGAACCTCAGCAGAGTCGTGCGCCGCCGATGAACTCGTCACATCACGATTCTCTTTAAACCAACAGGTTTAAACTGGTCAGGCGGACCCTCCTGTGACTCCTCGTGGTGGAGAATAAACAAAGTGAGCGGAGGTGAAAGGCGAGAGGAAATGTTTGACGCAGTGATGCTGCTGTGCTGCATCGTGCATTTACCATCAGCTGTAAAAGAGGGGAGGTGTTGTGACCCGCTGGGGGGTGGGAGCGGGTGGGTTGGCGTGGAAACATAAGTTTCTCGAGAACGAGGTGACGTAGGATTTTGAAATTCACACCAAAGGTGGAGCTGACATCAAGGTCAAAGGTCAAGTCAAACCTTGTGTGTGTCTCCTAGGAGACTGCAGGGTCGCTGATAGGATGATTAAAATGATTGTTTCAAGACGTTTCCTGTGACACTCGAGCGTCACTTCTACTGTGGACACCACAGAGGAAGAGCTGGCCTCCTCTAAAGGGCGGATGCGTGGGTGGTGTCTCTCACAGACCGAACACACCTGTTTCCCTTCTTTTTCTCGGTTGTTTGTTTTGTGAGTCTTTTGTGTGTTCGGTCCTTTCAGGGTCACTTTGTGCTCGTCTTTCAGTCTTCGATAGTTTGAAACGCTCAGCAGTCATTGGTTGTCAGCTGTGGAGCTCGTCGTGCTCGGCAAGCCGCCTCTGTCGGAGAGAAATCCTGACTGTCGGTGCTCCGGAGAACTCGCTGCACCAGAATGTTGCAAAGCTGATTGTGAACACGGAGCTAAAGTAGAACCAGAGCGCTGCTTTAGTGTAGCTGTTGTTGCAGCAGCAGCAGCGCCGGCTCACCTGTCGTGCTACAAACACCTGCAGAGTCCCGCCTCTAACCTGCCCCTCCTCCTCCTCTGTGAGGGAGATGAAGAGCTGTTTGATGGGAGGTTTCACACTCGTCAGTTTGGCTTTGGTGGCTCAAACGTGGACCAGATGATCCTGATGTGATGTTTCGTTTTCTTCAGAGTAAACATCACACGTGTTCCTGCAGCAGCGTGGTCTCACTGTCGGTCTGATTCTCATCGCCAGAGTAAACTCGTTACTCGGAGCAGCGTGGGGTCCTCCTGGTTAATCGCCCTTTGTACAGTAACTACCAGCAGCTGAGCCGAGCAGCTGACGTGAACAAGAACAGTCACAGATATTTGTTCTATTCATTAATGACCGGACGTTTGGTTCGAGTTCGACCGTGTTGAGCTGCCATGTGTGATCCAGACCACCAGGTGGCGCCAAGAGAGCAGGAATGTAACAGAAAGCAGGACTGAAACAAAAGGCTCAGACTGTAAACTGTCCTTTTTGTCCTCAGCTCTGACCTTTGACCTCCACTCACGCATCAGCCCACAGCAGGAAATGTCGAGCATTAATTCTGGATTTAAATTAAACGTTTGACAGTTTTAAAAGAACGCAGATCAGGTGGACGAGGCCGAAACGATGATGAGCAGCAACAGAAGAGAAACGTGGCATCATCGAGGCTTTAAAGTTGACTTTGCACCAAAATCACGGTGAAAACGTCGGCTACTTAAAGTGACGAGCAGGAAAAACAAACCCTCGTGAAGCAGAGTGATGCACTCACACAAAATACAGTCAAATCGTTGATGAAGCAAACACGTTAAACAGGTCGCTCAGAGGAATGAAAGCACAAAGATGTTTCAAAGAGTTTGAGATATAAAATCCTGAGAACCTGACGAGGGAGGAAGCCGTGAACAGACCTCATCGCGAGCTGTGACTCATACATGGAAACTGTGGAAGGCAAGCAGAGAGGAGACGGAGCCGCTCCGCCCCCCTTCAGACACAGGTGAACCTCAGCAGCCAATCAGAGCAGAGAGCAGGTTGATGAGGATGATGAAAACACAGATATGTTTGAGTTTTTATTCCGATGTCAGCCGCAAACGTCTACCCAGCGTCCCACCTGCGCCGGCCTCATCCATCAGCTCTCTGCTCAGCAGATGCTGCTGCTTGTCTCACAGTGCAGCTAAAATGGAGCCGTGCACTGCAGCAGCTGAAACCTTTTTCTTCCTGTTTTACTTTCACACATTTTGACCAAGATCTGCAAGTTTTACTTACTTGTATAAATGTTAAGGAGCTTTACAATTTGGAAAAGCTGAACAAACTGAACAGCAGTTGGTGACGGTGGGATGGAAGAACCTTTTAACAGGAAGAGACTCGCAGCAGAGTCAGGTGATGAGTACAGACCCACAGCAGCATGACTAAGGGAGGATTCAGGGTCACCTGGTCCAGCCCTAACTATATGCTTTAGCAAAAAGGAAAGTTTGAAGCCTAATCTTGAAAGTAGAGATAGTGTCTGTCTCCTGAATCCAAACTGGAAGCTGGTTCCACAGAAGAGGGGCCTGAAAACTGAAGGCTCTGCCTCCCATTCTACTTTTAAATACTCTAGGAACAACAAGTAGGCCTGCAGAGCGAGAGCGAAGTGCTCTAATAGGGTGATATGGTACTACAAGGTCATTAAGATAAGATGGGGCCTGATTATTTAAGATTTTGTGACGAGCAGGATTTAAAATTGCGGTGAAGAGAAGTTGATGTGGGAGAAATCTCTCTGGCTCTGCTCCGTGTCGGTGCGCTCGCCGTCGCTGTGGCGTTTGCAGCTTCATTCAGACTGACTAAATCTATCAGAGCTAATGTGATGGTGATAATTAGCAGTGACTGAGACACCGTGCGAGTGTTTGTCTCCACCAGAGGATCACTGATGACGCTCATTCATCAGCAGCTCTGAGCACCTTTTCCACGGCGGCGTGATCGCTCTCACGCGGCAGGAACGTCATCGGGCCCGGGCGTTGGGCTGGCGTCATGCGTCTCCTACATGGATGGCGAGCGTGCTCGGCAGCTCTCGCTCTGCTGTGAATCAGCTCAGTGTTGAGACTCGGACAGTGTTCCCATTGTGCTCGGTCAGGCCTGCAGGCTGCCTCCCACCTGTGTTTTCTCTCTGCTCACTCTGTGTTTGACCTGCAGGTGGCGCAGTCCCAAAACAAAGTGTACCTGAACGCCGACAGCCTGGTGCTCAACCTGCAGGACAGCAAAAGCTTCAAGTAAGTTCACCTTTTTCACTGGACCAATGAGGTCAAAGCTCTCGGTTACTCAGTGTCCGATGAAGCATGACAGTCACAGAGACGCCAGCTGAGTGTGGCCACACTTCTTCCACATCACGTTTGAAACCTTTAAGTTTAACTTGTAGTCCTGCGTCGAAGCCCCGACGCAGTCTGCGCTGTTTGCTGCGGTCGCATGTTGACCTGACAGGAGTCGATGCTGGAAGAGTCTAAACTCTGGAGTTGCTACAATAATGAGGAAGCTGGATAAACAACTGCACATTAATATTTACAGCATCAGTAAAGAGTGTCTGACTCGCACGTATATACTTTTTTTTGTACTTGATTTAGTTTTAGTGTTTGATGTCTCAGCCTGTGGTGTTTTAATGAGTAATTGTGAGGTCGGTGGATGCAGACTGGACCTGGCAACATGGGAGGATTTGAATCTAAATTATTTAAGTTTCACGACGTTCAGCTTTGTGGTTTTTATGTAAACCTGCTGACAGTCTGGCACCAGTGCCCAGCCCCTAGTTTACACAGATGGGATCTCAAAGTCCGATTTAAAACCCACAAACATGACATTGTTTTTGTTTCGTGCACGTTGTGGCGTCTGCCGAGCTTCAGGCCTGGATTTACGGGTCTTTACGAGGTCAATCGGAGGTGTTTTTGGAGTGTACACCTGCACAATAACCACGATGTTGGCGTGCTGTCCACGGAGCGTTTGTAACGTTTGACTCTTTGTGTCTTCCAGTTTGTCGCTCTCGAAGAAGTAAGAAGCTGCTTCTCATCATTCCTTCAGTTCTGCTTCTGCAGAAAGAAAACCCCTCCGGTCTTCTCCCGTCTTCTCCCCGCCGGCCCTGTTTACCTCCCACAGCAGGTTTATCGGTGATCCGCTTCGTTTCCATGACACCGAGCCTGATTTCATATCTGATAATGTAACATTTACAGACGTTTTTCTCCTTTTTGTAGAATCAGGAAAAGCTTTTTATTTGTGTGAAGTAGTTCCTCTCTGATGCAGCCTTCTGCTTTTCGGAGTTTTCGAACTTCCTCTCATGAACACTTTTCATTAGCACAGCTTAATTTCTGCGTGACCTGTCGCACAGCGCCGTGCTCAAAGTAACAGTTTGACGTGTCGCTCTGAACTTTTCAAACACTATCAGAACGTTTTTCTGTTACTTTGTCAGAAAACTCAAACAAACAAACTCTGGTCTCCGGCGTTAAAGCCGCCGTTTGCGTCTGACGTGTGATCGTAAATGCAGGCGTGTTGCCGTCAGACTGCAGGAGGACGATAGAATGAGTCCACCTGTCCGTGCTGACGCTGTCCGACAGGGAGCAGGTGAGCGCTTCGGCCTGGCGCCGCCTCGCGTGAAGACTCGGAGTCCAGCGGCTTCCTGGACGCCGTCGGCAGGTCAGCTGCGGTGAGTCAGCGCTCGCAGCAGCTTTTGTTTTGTAACACTTCGATAAGCGTCTCATTCAACATAAAACCTCAAACCCTGCTGAGTCACCGTCGTTAATGCCGGCCAGTATTTGTCAGTGCGCCTCTAACACACCGCAGTTTGTTTGTATGAACGGATCCATGTTTGAGCACTTACACAATTTATACTGAATAAATATGAAGTTCTTTGGAGACTTGCTGCATTCGCATGTTTTTATTCACTCTCCTTCTGCTCCACTGGTGGATGTTACACACAGTGAGGTGACCACAGGCCCAGTGTGACAGGAACACTGGTTATTTTGAACTGTGACGCATGCAGAGCTAAAAGACGGAGCTCTTGATGCTCCTTAGTGCTGACGGTCTTATTCAAAGGACTTTGCTCCACTTAGCACAGCGAGCCATGAACGTGTCTGTAATCTGTAATCTCAGAGAAATTCCTTCTCAGGTGTTTAAGATTTGGAGAATCGAGGACCAATGAGAGCAAAGCTGCAGCAACACAGTTGATTTCACAGGTTTGATTAAAGTACTTGGAGGCGTTTACAGTGATGTGACCAAACGAAGCGCTGCTTCCTCACCCTCCTCCTGACAGGGTGAGGAAGCAGCCGAAAGTCAAACATGTTAACTGAACATCAGAAAGTGTGAACGCCTATAAAAGCAAAGGTTTGGGCAGGTTGCAGATGTGGAACGTTGGGCTGTTTGGTAACACAGTGACACAAGACATCAGGAGTGGATTTCCCAACGAGTTCACCCCAAGGTCAGACCCACAGTCCTCAGAGAAACCGCTACAAACCCAAGAGCGCCAGACTCACAGGCCTCTGTCAGCACGTCAAAGGTTAAAGTTCATGGAAAAAAAGACTGAAAGCACAGCTTAGGTTTGAAAGCTGCATCTGAGCCAACCACAAGACGTCTGGAACGATGTCCTTTAGCCAGACGAGACCAAAGTGGACGATGCACAAACGCCTCAGTGAGCACGGTGGAGGGGGAGTTTGGGCTTGTTTTGCAGTCCCTGAGTGGACAAATGAGATCGTGAGGCCGTCTGTCCCTCAGCTGAAGCTGGGACCACAACAGGACGATGATCCGAGCACAGCAGCAGATCTCCACCAGCGAAAGAAAAGAAGCTGCTGCTGCAATAGTTCAGAGTTCACCGTGCACAAACACACACCTGCAAACCTCAATGAGCTGAATCAGAGCGGGAAAAATTCCTACAAAACCATCACTGCAGCACAGCGTGAAAAACATGACTGTACATGTTGTCATGTCAACATGAAGTCTGAGAAAATATGAAAGATATGCAAAGAGACGAGCACGAGGAACCGCCGGGCCGAGACGCATGCAAGTGAAAATGACCTCATGACGCAGATCGAAGTGTTTCCGTATCAGTCGGCTCGTGAAAACGTGGCACCATCGATCGATACGACATCAAACTGTGATGTGAGGTTTGGAGGGGAGCTGAATCGGACCTGCTGACGGCTCAAAGACGACCCAGACGTGATGCTTGGGGTCGGGAGCTGCTGGGTAAAATCCCATTTTGATAACTGAATTGTGTAAAATATGATAAACCTGCTGTGTGTCACTGCAGATTGCGAGGTCACCTTGAGTCTGATTTCTTGCATGTAAATGCGACTTTAAAGCCAGTTTCCTGCGTCTGAATCCAACACGTTTGACAGCTCGTTAATATTCATGCAGACACGCCGTCGTCTGACTTACAAACAGCTACGCCTTCAATATCTGATGCTAGTTTCTCTAAAAGTACTCCGTCTAGTTTCATTTGAACAGTTTCACAACAGTTTAATGTCAGAGGCTGCGTGGAGGGCGTTCCAACACTTTCATTTAAAATGGCATTACAGACAAACGTAGGGTTCATCGACAAAACAGAAAACTGAAGCAGTTAAGCTCAGTAGGCACCGTACAGCTGATCTTTCACGGGGCACAAGCGGTGCCTATAAAACGATGCTAATAGACTCGTCAGTGTGACAGCTGTGCCATAATTACAGCTGTGACTTGAGTTAAATTAATGAAAGCGAGCTGATGTTGCTGATGCTCGTGTGGCTGCAGCCCTGCAGGGTTCAACCTGCACAGCAGTCAGCAGGCTTACCTGTGACCAGGTGCCCCGATCACGGCTCGTATCACAGCTCATGGAGCATAAATATCACATCAGGAGGGCAAAATAAAGAAGTTGTTCCTGAAGACAAAGACCTCAAACACAAGCCCGGGGGCACAGGAGGCCGGGGGGGCTCATGTTTAGGACTGTACTGCCTGCACTTGGATCAGTTTTACAGTCTTACTGTCACACAGCACCAGAGCAGCTCCAACCTTTGAAGGAAGTTTATGAACAAAGGTGTTTGTTTTTTATTGTTCATATTCATTTAAAAACTGAACATTTCCTGTTTTTCGTTGTTTTTATTTTCATTTTCTTGTAAAAATTTATTTTATTTTTGATGAATTAACAGAGAAAGTGTTTCAGAGCCCAGAGAGCCACACTGCCGGCTTTATTATTTACTAAAGCAGAGTTTCTTTATGATGAAGGAAAACGATGCGTCAGTTTGTTGGGTTGTTCAATGTAGGAAACAAAGAGACGACAGCAGTGTGGCTCAGCTCTGCTGCTCCGGCTCGCTGCAGATAGAACTGGGTTTTGTGTGATGCTTTACAGTCTTTACAGTCCACAGCGCCACAGTGATCCACTCGATCCTCCAGAGATTTGATTGGTCAGCATGTAACCACCTTTGCAACCTTTAAGCTGTAACCTGAAGTCAGCTCGCTAAGCCCCCAATCCTGCTGGGGAGCAGACAGAAGGTCACCATTAGGAGAGAGGTGGGCTTTTCCAGAGGAGCTGGGAGAGCGACAGCTGCTGTTCATTGTGAACGAGCCCACTGAGCTCCAAGGACTAAATAAGAGACCATCTGCACCGCGGGGGGGGGCCGTCTCAGAAAGACTCAAAGTGATGCAAATGTCCTCTGACACGCCGCGAGTGACGGGACCTCTTCCAGCACAGACACAGGCTCCAAACAACAGCCTGGAGGTTAATTATTTACCCACAAACAGGAGAACACCTCCAACCACCAACTGCTCCGCCCGCCTCACAGCAGCGCTGCTGCGAGAGGCGAAGTCTTCCTGACCTTTTGACCTTTAAATGTTAACAGACTGCAAAACGAGCAGAAATGCGACTGCAGCTCAGTAATCAACACTTATTCTCTTTAGCAGCTCATAATGCTGACGCTTCGAGGCCTTCGGCTAATTTCGTCATCACATTTGTCCCTGGAGCCCCTCCTCCCCTTCCTCTGTTCCACGGGGGCCACAGCACAAAAAACAAAGCAGAGGAGCAGAGATAAGATGGCTGCCGAGTTATTTATAGCTGCGAGCGAAGAGAGGCTGCAGCGCAGGCCGAGCTGCTGCAATGCAACCTGAAATCTGCAAGCAGGGAGGACGGGGGAGGGAGGAGAGCCGGGGGAGGGAGGTGGTGGTGGAGTCTATTGTGTGAGTGACACAAAGCGAGCTGCCTCCCTCCATGTTGTGTGAGGCTGCTGTTCTTCTACATGAGGAGGAGGAGGAGGAGGAGGAAGGGGGCAGATTTAAATCTCAGAGGGGATTTTTTTCCACTCAGGGAGGGAGGAGGGGAGAGGAGGGGGAGGGATTGGGGAGGGTGAATATTCATGGAGGGTTTGGAAGAAAAAAAAAAGGGGGCCGGGAGACGGAGAGAGCACGCGATTGGCTGCCGCTTCCCGCCCCCTCACACCTCACAGCAAGCCTTTCAGCCAGCCAATCAGGAGCCGCTGCTGTGTTTGAAAGATGCCAGAGAGAAGAAGAGGAGGAGGAGGAGTTAAAAAAAAAAAAGATAAATGTGCTGCCGGAGTGGATGTGCAGCGGCTGCAGTTTGTAAAAACAGAAACCTGTTTTCTAAATTTGGTGTTTTTCCACTCAGGAAGCGCGCTGCGAGTTTACCCTGCCGCGGGCTCTTGGCTCATGCGCCTTCACCATATGGTCGCCTCTCTTCCACACATGGGAGGCACTGCTCCAGATTCATCAGAACATCTCCCCGTCCTCTTTGAACTGCTTAATAAAGTTTATTCTGCTGTGAATGTCTGCACAGAGCGTGGAGTGTCGGAACGAGGCGATTTATCCCCCTGTGAGCCGTGGGTTCTCGTTAATCATGTGATCAATTAAAGGTGGTGTCAGGGAAATAAGTCTTTATTAGCCCCTGGTGGCAGCTGTGGGGAACTGCAGCCTCATCTTTTTATACCCGTCTTTGATCTGAAGCACTGATTTAAATCTCACTGCGTGTACTTTAAAGTGTATCAGTGTATACTGTTCACGCGTGAATTCCAAAATAAAAGCATACAAGGGTCAAATAAAAGCACGGACTGTTTCGTGCAGAGCCGAGACCTGAGGCGGTGTCAGTGTGTCTGTCCTTCGCCGTCCTTCCCGTCGTGTCCTGACTGCTCAGCTTCCTGCAGCAGTGAAACGCAGCTCGCTCGCCCTGACCTCGTTTCTTTGCTCCAGATCATCAGCGCGTTTTAATCTTCCGCTCCTGCTTGATCTGCCGTGCATGATTGCAAATTCGCTATTAAGACTGAAGGGAGGAGGAGGGGTGAGGAAAGGACTGGAGGGTGAGGATTTAGGGGAGGGGGGTGAGGGTGCAGCTTTGGTGAGAGAGTGATATCACACACATGCTAACATGCTCACGACTCCACCTCCTCCACCTCCTCCACCCTTCCTGCGTCTCTGCCTCCACCCACACGTCCTGTTTCCACGGCGCAAAAACAAGGACGGATTACCGTTCATCTGCTCCATTGCCATGGAAACACTGACCTCACACCGTGGTGACCAGCAATCTGGGCTGGTCGCCATGGCGATTTGCCGCCCGGTGCTGTGCCGTTGCCGGAGCGAGTGGACAGGCGGCGTCTGCAGCTCTCTGCAGTGTCCAGATAATGATTTACTGTGATGTGACCAGCAGAGGGAGCTCAAGATGAAGACAAACTACAGTCAGAGGCAGAAAAGCGATGACATTTCTGACTGGTGTTCATGGACGGTCTCTTTGACTGTTTATTGTCCCTGAAGACGTCAAATATGTAACTGTCATCACTGTGTTAGCCGCGTCCTCCTGGCTGCAAGTTATAAGTTAGCAATGCTTCCCTCGGCAAAATGTCCCTGCTGGGACTTTAAAAAGTACGTAATCTTGACAGATTTAGGCAGTTTTTACGAGCTCTGAAGCCACTGCAGAAGTAAAAGGCTAACATCAGGCTTTAAAAACAGAGTCGTACGACCGCGGCTCTCAGGTGAACATTCGGCAGTATACTGATATACACCACTGATGCCTGCTGTAGGACAAAGAGTGAGGAAGAGTTTTGTGCTCTGGGTACTCATAGTGTACCACATATAGTACACTATATGTGTATATTAACTTTATACACTCAGAATAACAAATCAAGTACAGAAACGACTACATCCTCAGGAAAGACCTGTCCTGAGACACGTGGAGGCTAACAGTGTTAAGCTAACTCTTCCTTCACGCAGTGCACGATTCTCTGGAATGACACTTTTTATGCTGCACCTCAGAAATCCTAGTTTGCACGTTGCTACGTCTTATTAGTTTTAAAAATAGTGCAAAATCACATGTTGTATATGCTAATGTTTGATTTGTAATAAAATTGTAATTCAAAGGAAAGTCAGATAAACTAGCGTAGCTAAACGCTAACTGTGCCAATGTGAGGGGTTCCCCGCCTTTCTGAATTAGCATCACTGATGTCTGTCTGTGGTTCGTGTCCGAGTTTGGATTCTGTTAGTTACCTGTTACCTGTTACATACAACAGGTTAGCTTTAAAATGGTTTTTGTAAAAAGCTTTCAGACCTCATTGTTCCAAAAACAATAATAAAATGAGTTAACTGAACTAACCCTAGATGGATGATATGAGGTCAAACTGTAAAGGAGCGCAGGTTTATCTTATCCATACCACTGCACTTGTCACTCTGTTTGCTGAGTGTATGAGTGCACATTCATCTCAGTGATCAGATATTTCTTGCAGAAAAAGCTCTGTGGGAGTTGTGCACATTTTTTCTACCCTTCAGGTTTTATGAAAGATTTTGTTGCTCAGTGATGATTGAACCAACAGGGTTTGGTGCCAATTAAAGCCACTGAAGAGCTCCAAGCTTGAGTCATAAAACAAATGAATGAAACCTTGACTCAATAAATCATAACTCGGCTGCAAAAGGCTAAAAATACTTTTTTCAAAGATGTTTTATGAGATTCATTAAAAAATGAATTCTGGCATCACTACCCAAAGCTGTAACTACGAGCAATCTCTTCTCATAACTCTGTTATCAGCTGGAAGTCTTCACCGAGTCGAATGTTCTCTATCTTTACTCTAAATGGATCACTGAGTCACTTACGTCCTAATCCACCCCAAACTATAAGATTTTATTAGCAATGCCCAATACATTATTTCACCAGAATTCTCTGAAGTTTATGGAGAATAAAAAGCAAAAGTTTGGACCTTCTGGCATCTTCAGTGGACTTAAATAGCTCTTGTTGCTGTGCCATCCTCGGCACTGCAGTCGTGTAGCTGCTGTTATGGAGGAGAGGCGTCTTTATGTGCCACATGACGACAATACGGCAGCGATATCAGAGCGAGCTGCAGGGACGTGTTGCGGCGATGACGACGGTGTTTGCTGAGCATGAAGGAGAGTGAGTTTCCCAGAGGCCTCTGCTGTTGCTACCAACTGATTTTACACACAAACCCTCCTCCACAGAGACCGCTAACGACTGAGTTATTGTTTTTACACTTCTTATATACAGATGGATAACCTTCTTTGAACTCTGAGTTACTACAGGGAATTATTCAGAAAACACCAGAAATGGAAGAATGGGTAACTTCCTCCAAAAAGTCAGAAACCTTTTTGTCCTGGTGTCATCTGATGCCATCACATGGCGGTCTTCTGGCGTCTGCAGTGCTGGCTTTTCAGCGACCTTCCACCAGGACATTGGAGGGACACCATCAGATCATTTTGGCAGATTTAAAGATGGCAGTGAGGCCTGCTGTGATCTCTGGTCTGGAGACGATTACACTGACAGAAAACTATTTGCTTAAGTTTGGTCTATCTGTCTTTTCCAATCCTCAATCTTTGGTTTTCATTCTTCTTCAGACTTCATTATCTTTCAACCCTTTTCGTGAGTCTGAAGCACCAAAAACCAAAACCGGCGTTTTCAGACGATTAATCTTTTCCATCTGATTATAAGGAAGCTGAAGGAGGTCAGAGGTCACACACCCTGAGAATACCCTAAGCCTCTCCCCTGCTGAGAGCTGGGCTTCATCGGGATCAGGCCCCGTCAGCCGTCCTTCTGCCGGTGTTAATGTGCCGTCCTCCTGTTGAATCCGAGCTCTGCTGTAATTTGCTGATCTGATTGAGCTAATTAACCTGCTTCTCTTTCCTGCTCCCTGATGCCGGGGAAATCCGCGGGGACGATCAGGAGCCGATGTCCCAGTTCAGAGACGCCGGCTCCGCCGTCACGCATGTCTGCTCCCTTTTTGTTCCGCAGCTCCTGAATTATGTGTGTTTGACACGTAAACGAGCCCTGTGATTGCTTTTACTCACGCAGCGCCTTCCCCGTCACGGCTCGGAGTGTAACTCAAACGCTGGTTTTCTCCTGTCAGACTAATGACTGCAGGCTGCTGCTTTAACTGCTGCTTTGATGCTTCCTCTTTGTGCCTCAGCTTCAGTCTGCACTTCAACTGATCGATGTCTTTTATATGCCTAATACTCTAATGACCATATAATTTGACTTGGTTTGCTGTGGATTGATGACACTCGATCCCTTTCTGCTTTGTCCTGTTTCTGGCTGTGCCTTTATCGTGTTGTTGTTACGCTTTCCTGTCGTTATCAAAGTGTTGGTTTCCCTTAAAGTTCTCAGAACTAGAACAGGTCAAGTTGTTCTCTGTAAGAGCAAAAGATTACTGAGCCGACAGGATGAAGAAGCCCTACTGCAGAGCCTCAGAACAATCAGCAGCTGAAGGAGATGCTCCGCTAACTACAGGACGCCACCACTACTTCTTTATTATATATAAATCATAGAATTTAAACGAGTCCCTAACGGCTTACAAGGTTCATGGTGATCGAAGACACAGGAAATGCTGATGAAAAGAGACATCTCCTCTTAAGAAATACTCAAAACGACCAAAAACAGTGAACTGTTTCTGTTGAGTATCTACAGGTCGTGAGAAAGAAAGTAGACTCCCTCAGCATGAAAGCAAATCCTCGGGTCCTCACGAGGTTCTAAACTCATTTAAACCCAGCCTGAAAGGAACAATCCACCCAGCTTCAGCTGACCATCGTGGTGTGCATCATCTTTCGCCATCCATCGGTTTTCTTCCAGTTATCCAGCTCAGAGTTGTGGTGCAGCTGCACCCTCGCCAGCTTTCATGCAGGAAGAGTTGGGGACGTGTTTCTATGTTGGAGCTGTGACGTTTGTGTTTCACTGGTAGTTGTAAAAAAAAAAGTGGCTAGACATGGCCATTCATATGCAGAGAGTCACAACACAACAGAGTCCAAGTTTTACTGATCTGCACTGCTGCCATCTTGTTTTATGAAGTTGGAGTTGGTGGTTTTTCTCTGGCTTGAAGCTTCTTCCAGCTGAATATTCAAACCCAACGTTTATCCATCCATCCATCTTCTTCCGCTTATCCAAAGCTGGGTCGCGGGGGCAGCAGCCCAAGCAGAGAAGCCCAGACCTCCCTCTCCCCAGCCACCTCCTCCAGCTTGTCCGGGGGAACACCAAGGCGTTCCCAGGCCAGCCGAGTACTCTAAAGACCACCAGCGAGAGGGCCTCACATCACTGCAGCTGCTTGAAGGTATTAAGAGTTTACAAAGATGAGAAGGACGGGACAACAAGTTTGATATGAAGTGTAAAGAGCAGAGTCCAGACAGCGAGAGGAGGACGCAGCACAAACAAACAATGAAACAGGAACATTTAAGAACAAATTCTTTCATTAAAAATCACAACAATCAGTTTTAATTAATAAAAAACCAAATTAACCTTCAGTGTTTTCACAAAGCGCTCAACAAAATGGAACCAACACAGTCACTCACACTGCAGCTAGTTTACAATCATGTGTTTGGACTGTGGAGGAGCTCACGGAGAGAACCCACACAGGCTCGGGAGAACACGGAGAACATGCGGACTACACGCCGACAGGCCTCAGCTGGTGGAACTGATCCCTGTCGCTCAGCCTTTACTGTTTCTTTGTATTTATTTTCCAACACTGAAACATAAAATGTCTGAACATCAAATTCCCTCAGTCCTGTCAGAGCAGCGCTTTGTTTACTGCAGCTGTTTTTATCTTGTTTGAAATGCAGAGAGATGCTTTGAGTGGCTTATTTTGCTCATGAAACTCAATCACACGAGACAGGAAACGAGGACATCTGACCTCCGATCAGCAGCGAGCTGCAGCCTGAGTGAAACCGACGAGCCACAAACTCACTTTTCATTTCTGCTCTTTGGGCTGATGCAGCAGCCTGAAGTCGAGGAGGCAGGAGTGCGACTGCGACCTCTTTGTTTTTGTTGTCACGCATGTAGTAATCGCCGTAGTTAGTGATCTGCAGCCTGTTCAGACAGCTGTATACACTCTGCTGCAAAGACTCTGAGGAGGAAAAAACTTCATCATCCAGTCTCAAAAATGTTTTAACTCTCATTTCTAAAAATAAAAGTACAAAGACTGTAAATCTCATGCAGACCTTCCTTTGGTCGCAGCTGCAGTCTTTCTAACGGCCAGCAGGGGGCAAACATAAATCTAACTGTAGAAGTCTAACGTAGCCTCCCGCTCCTTTAGCTATGACATCAGTAAACACTCTCTGGATGAGTTTATGATCTCATCACAAGCCGATGATGCCATTTAGAGGCATTCAGAGCTGTGGATGAGTTGGAGTCACCACCACACGAGTGTTTCTGACGAGGCGATGAGAACGATCAGTTTCCAGGCCATCATTCGTTTCCCAGCCTTCTCCTGTGCTGATGATGTGTAATGTGAAGCTGTGCTGAGCCTCAGCATCCTCGCAGCCTATAGGCTGTCCTGTAAACACACCTTCGCAGACTCGCCCACAAATCTGTGTGTTAAATGTTTTGTTTTCATTATGGTGTCATTGACTCATCATCAGATTGTGATTTGTCATTCCTCCGAACCTCCGAGGTTGTCGTCACGCACGGCGCCCACAGATGAGCGTGTAATCCTTCTGCTGTTCTGTGATGTGTTCAGCGGTGTGCGGGAAACGTCGCCTCCAGGTTCAGTGCAACCTGAAGCGCTTCTTCTTTCCTTTGTTTTCTTATTTGTGATTGTGTTTTCCTCTGATGTTCTTCTTCATTTTCCCCAACAAGCACAGGCGGAGGCTGTTGAGGTGGGAGGCGATGGTTTCAGGTGCATCAGAAACCAGCAGGAACCTGCTGTGGGCACGGGGGTTTTCCGGCTCAACGCTCGCTCTGCATTTCCGCCTCTGAAACTCCACAAACTGCTCTCGAGTCAGACCACCACCTCACGCTCTGAAAGCTTAAAATGGTTCATAAATTGAAATCTGCAGCTTTGTTTTTCTATGACTGAGTCACATATGTTACCAAATATTAACTGAAACCCACTGTGGCTTTGAGTGAAACTGGCTGCTGTCTGCAGCTGCTTTAAAAGCGTTTTATCTTATGATAAGGATTTTATTCTTACACTTGCTCGTTAGCAGGTACGATATCTGCGTCTACATGAAGCACATGACTAAACAAGTTTGCTGGCATTCGTCTGTCACTTGCATTAAAATGTATGGCCGTAATGCTAATACCGAGGCTGAGTGACATCATGGTGTCCATGCTTCGTGTACAGGCTTGCAGGGGAACATAAACATTGTTACCCACACTGTGTATACTGCGTAGCCCTCCAAAGGCCTCTGATGGTCGTGAGGCCTGTGAGGGGCTTTGCACGCGCTCTAAATGCTTTTTGATGTCTTTTGGTTAGCGTAGCACAGATTGTTTTTAGCTAATCTATGCTAAAAACCGTACAGGCCCGTCTCACTACCACAGTATTTGAGTCCCTGTGTCAGGTACGGCAGCATCTTTGACTTGAACGTCACTTTCGTCCTCAGTTTTTTAACCGTGAACACAAACGTCAGGTGAGTAATACTAATAACTGTGAGAGGAGCACTAACAGGACAACAAATGTGCTCCTGCATCTCACACTGAGGACACCACCTGTGAGTTTGTAGGTTGGAGGTTGGACTTGTTGGTCTAAAGCAAACCCTCGGCAGGACTTTGGATGTGAGTCTCTGGTGCCAGAGTCCTTGGCTTTACAGAAGCAGAGGTTCAGAAGAGTAGCTGACCTGCGTTAACACATTTCCAGGAAATGCTGTGTCCCTGAGCTCACCGCTAATGTTTGCTCTCGGGATTCATTCTGTACAAAACTATGCTGAACCCCTTCCAGCTGGCAGAGAGCAGTAACATTACAGGCAGACCAGAGTTCACAGCGGCCAGATAACCGCCGGCCAATGAGCTCTCTGCCTTTACCGCAGGTGCTGAAAAAGTAATGAAGAATAAAGGTGAGACCTGAACCCTTCCCCCCTTTGTTTGCTGGTGGGCTTTAGGACCCAGCTAAAACAATGGAGGCTCTTCAGTTCGCTGCCTTTGAGACTCAGGAAATGCGTCTCAGATTACCTCCTCCCCCCTTGACCACCCTTCCTGGACTGCATGTGCTTGTTTACTTGCATGTTTGTCCTTGTGAACCATTCTGACTGTTAGATTGTGTTTGTGCTCACTCTAAAGGACTGTTTAAGGGTAAAGACTTTAAGTTGTGGTTCAGCATTTAGCTGTGATGGTTGGGAATCAGATAAGGGGTCATTATGTCAGTGAGAGTCCTCATAAAGACGTGTCCAGGCGTGCGTGTTTGTGCAGTCGGACACGAGGAGAGGGCTGAATCGATTAATAAGCTCAGTGAGGTCGAGCTGCAGCAGCACTCGGTCCCTTTGCTCTAAATTAAATTCATTTTTTATTGATTTGATGGATTTAGGTCAAACTTAGGAATCAAACTACCTCAAGGTTTAAGCTGACATTAGTGGTTCAGAGTGAAATATGTAAGGCCTACCAGCAAGCACTGGTCACCAGGAAAGATTATTAATCCCAACCAGCTGGAAAGTTTCTACGAGCTGCTAAAACTGCAGCACGTTTGCTCTGGTCACAGAAGACAAGCCAGCGTCTTCCATGCAGACCCCTGGTGACCAAAGTAATAGGTTCAGTGCCACAGACCCTCTTGTGAACATTTTCACTTACCAGCAGGTTGCAACCACTCACCAACTAGTTGGGGAATACATATTTTTCCCTAGTAACTGATGGTTGGAGATGGACTAAGCAACTAATGGAAGGACTTTTCCTAAAATGCTGCAGAAATTCATGACATCAAGAAGATGTTTCTCCTCTGGCCTCCTGCAGATTAAATAGTCCAGCTAATTTAAAGAATGAAAACATTTTTTTCAGCAGACTGTAAATCTGTTTTTCTTCTTTAGAGCTGAAAATGTTCACATCAGAATTTGTAGAGCCTCAAGTGGACATAAGAGGAACTGCAGCATTGACCTAGTTTTGCATCGATGGGTGATGCTTGAGATTAGCATGTAGTACCGCCTCCAACAGCTTCTACAACATTAGGTTTGATGGTCCTCAGCAAAATGTAAAAACTCGTCCACTAATGAGGCCGAGGCTCATTGATACAACGTCTGCACTGCTCTGTGCTCTCCTCCTGTTGGTCCACAGTTCTGCTGTGATCGAGTCACTGAAAAGTCGTCTCACTGAGTAAAAACTAAACCTGCACCAACATGCAAAGGTCAGGAGATGACTCCATCCATGTGCAGATAATAAAGTGCTGACAGCTGGACACACATGACACAGAGCTGCTGCATGTTCAGTAAAAACACCACACGCCAAGTCGTAATCTGTCTGCTCATGCTAAGCCGGCCGTTAGAGATTACATTACTGTGACAGGGAAAGAAAAGGTTTTAAAGTCTTTAGCAGGCGGTTTCTCCCTAAAAGCTCATGAACATGTAGTCACTGCGCTGTTTTTAGAGCCGGCTCAGACGGTGAGTCTGCTGCTGTCACTTTCACTCGTCTGCTTCACCGTCAGGCTTCAGCAGTCACACGCACTGTTTTCATCTTTCTGTTTTAGATTTAATGTGGAGAGAAAAACAGGAAGTGTGCAGACTGAGCTCGGCCGGCCGACATGTTTCAGAGCCTGCCGCTCTCACTCGCTCAGCACAAACGCACCAGCTCTTCCTCATTCTTCACATTTCCGCCCCGAAGCCAGCAAACGACAAATATTTGTTTTTATTCTGAGCTGGAAGACGCTGAACGCAGCCGGGCCGCTGCTGCTGGGACATGTCTGTTTATTCATAGCAAGAAAAAAATATTCACAGGTTGTTTTGTCTGAAAATGGAGGGAGGAGGGGTGAAGGGTGACTCAGGCTTCCTGGTAATTTTATTTTTAGCTTTTTTTTAACCGTAAACTGAGACAGTGCACACATGTAGCAGCAGTTTTCTCAGTAAGGTTCCCAACACAAAGGTTACAACAGAGGAGGGTTGGAGATGAGCTGAACAACAATCATGACTTTTTCTTAGATAGTTTTCTTTTTTTTTCCTTTTTCTTTTTTTTTTTTGTGTCCCGTTTGGATCTTTAGCATCAGAATTGTTGTCTTAAGGCCAAGAAAGATGCCAAGCGGATTTATTTTACCAAGTGGATCATCATGGCCTTGCCATATTGGTCCATTTGATTGACCTTTATTATAATTATGAATTTATTTTATTTTCAGTTGCTACAAACGGGACAGACATGACTGGGGGATAGGACAGGGAGAAAGAATGAAAGAAAGAGAGGGAGAGAAAGAAAACCAAAGGGGAGAAGAGACGGTGAGAAGGGGGGGAAGAAAGAAAAAAAACAAAACACCTGGGTCACCTGTATGGAGAAAAAAAACAGAAGAGAAAGCAAACAACAAAGAGCAACATAATAAAAAAAACGGCACCATCACAATAAACTAGCTAGCAGTAGATATCAGTAGATACTAAATAATAAACGATATTGTGCAGCACGCAAGATAGACAGCGCACAATGTGCTTTGAGGCAGCAGCCAAGAAAGCTGTAGTCCGCGTCTGTGAATACCCGTGTGTACACCTGTGTGCATACCTGTGTGGATCAGCATGCTTGCATTCCAAAGGTTTCTCCATGTAACGATCTGCTAGGGAGTGTGGGGGGCCACAGCCCCGTCCTCCAGGGCATGAAGCAGGTATGGAGGAGATCAAAACTCCAGACATCCAGAGGCCCCCAGAACACAAGAGACCAAGGAAGACCAACAGAGGGGCAGCCGCGCCACTGTCCCAGAAAGAGCTGAGGAGAGTCCCAGATGAGGGCTCACTCAGCAGCCGCGGAGCAGAAGCCAGGGGGAGTTGCAGTGACGCGCCCGTGAGCTCCGCCGGCAGCCAGCCGTGCCTGAGTGACCGAGCCCCAGGCCGAGAGGCCGGGGGCACCCCACCTCCGAAGTGGCCCGAGCGAGCCCCAGGCTCCAGGCCCCGATAAGCGGCCGCCAAGGAGTGAGCCGGTGTGTACCCGGACGCCCACCCCCAGACACAAAGAACCACCAACGCACCGACACCTGAGGGAGTCCGCCACTGGCAGGGGAAGTGGTGGTGGGTGGAGATAGGCCTCCAAACCTTGGAGGGCCTGAGATGTCCCCAGAGAGGTGGCGTCTGATACCCAACCTGACATATAGACACAGACATACAGGCACACACAGACACAAACATCCATTCCCACCCTCATGCTCTCATATGCACTTACTCCACACTCAACCAACGTGGAGACAGACATAAAGAGACGCTGTACACACGATCACACTCCCCAAGCGTACTCTACGAACCGGGTCTAGGTACCCTTGCCCCTGGAGGGGGGAACTGCACCCAGACCCAGGTGGTGTTACCCTTTTCCCTGCGGTGGGGAGAGGCAGACCGCCCCGACTCCGCAGCAGCAGGGAGGCCCCACACTCCAGACCGCAGTCGGACGGCCAACTCCTCCTCCTAGCCCCCCCGCTCCAGCAGGTCGCAGAGAACGGGGGTGAGAGAGATAGAGATAGTTGTCTTAGATAGTTTTCAAAGACTTCAGAAGGACAAAGAGTGAAATGAGTCTAATATACTTAAACCAGGTGACCCTGTAGCTCAAGCTGAGCTTGTTACTGTTCTGTTTGGATAACTAAATGAGGCTCTCGGGCACCTTTTTCGCACCTCCGAACTTTACAAGCATAATTAGCTGGTCCTTAACCTGCCGGCTCTCAAATACAAAGTATGTTTGATGTCCAAGCAGCAGCATCCTGGGCTGGAAGCTCTGCCTGTACAGAAGTGCCAAAACCTGCAGTTCCTCTAATGTCCACTGGAGGCTGGTTTCCAAACGAGTCAGTCCCCACAGACGCTCATGTTAAAATGTCAAACTTTACAGCAAAAATAAACATGTTTACAGCCTGATGCAGAAAATAGTTACAGCTACTGTTCACCATTATGACGTCTGCACAGGGAGCGAATGTGTTATTAATGTTTTTTTGGATCATTTAAAGGCTCAAAATGACGACAGGCCGCTTCCTGCAGGGGGTGTGGCTGCTTTGTAGCTGCTAGCTGTCTGCTAGCTTCACCTCAGCTAACTGGAGTCCCTGAACTGGACCTCTGGACCGTGTTTGTGCTGTTGGACAATTTTTAATGCAATTATCTGACCAATAATATGGTTGCTATGTGGACAGTTGTCTAGGAGACAATTTAAACCAAGTCTAAATGGTCTCTAAGCAGCAATCTGTGTCTGTCTGTTGCATCCACTCCATCTATGGGTGCACCTTGATAGCTAGCTGATTATTTAATACTCCACCCTCCTCCTCCACAACACCACGGTGGCCAAAACGCTGCCGCTGAGTCCAGAAACCATTAAAGATCGTCACGATACACACTTACATCTTTTATATACAGTCTAAGGAGATGTCAGGTTACACTGAAGCTAGAGTGGTGCAGCTGAGCGTGATGGAGTCAGTGTTGGTGAGTGGGTGTCAGAGTGTGAACTGGAGTATGTCCTGCTCTGTGCTTCATGTGAGAAATGTGAAAACTGAAATCAGGCTGTGTTTTCCTCCAGATGTGGACTTTTACTCCCTTTGGATGTGGAACATCTTCATTTTGTGTACACAGATGTGTGTTTGTGCAGTCTGATGATAACTCACGTTGATGTTCATGACAATAAGGAAAGTAACAGATTAAATGTCGCGACTTTTAAACTACGACTCAGAGCGCAGACTGCTGCTGAATAATCCCTGCTGACAGTAACCCTGCCAACAGGCCGCCCTGGTCTCTGTTTCCGTTCCTGTAAAGTGTTCTCGTTGCTTTCTGCTTAGTTTCCGACTCTCATTGGTTCCAACTGACAGCGCCAACCTTTAAAAACACCTCGTTAATATCCAGCTGGATACACAGAGTGGGACTCCAATTAGACTAAAGCGTTTGTCCAGATATTTACTGCCAGACGTTTGTTTATACATACATATATATTTAAATATACGGGGGCCATGTTGCTTTTCCTTAATTAGATAGCAGACAGTCGAGCCCCCCCCCCTCCCCCCCCAGCCCCTGCAGCCCCTCGGGGAGAAGCGGGTGTAGTTAATGGTTGGATGGATGGATGGCAGCCAGCAGAGAGCTGAAGGGAAGAGAGCGGACGAGATGAAAGCCTGAAAAACAAAGTCTTTAAAAATCTGCACGTATAGAAAATAATCATTAAGGATGGGCTGCTTTCAGTCCCTTCGAGAAAACGACGTTTGTTTTTAGTTTTTTAAAATGTTTGTTGTGTTCGTGTTTCTCAGGACTCAGCCCCTTCACTCGCCCTTCATCACCTCCTCCTCCTCCTCCTGTTTCTGCTGCAGTCAGGGCTCCATGTATGGTCTGAGGGGAAACTTTTCAAGCCTCCAGCCACCAGAAAACCTCCAGCAGGGAGTGACTCTGTTTCCCTCCAAGTCTCAGAGGGCGAGCCCTGTATTTTTAGAGACGCAGACTTACTGGCTATTATGAAAGAGGGCGTGTGTGTGTGTGTGTTTTCCCTGTCTGACTGTGATAGATGGATCATCATGTCTCTTCATGTTTGCTCGAGCCTCTCGGCTGAATCAGCTGCTGAAACTGAGAAAATCTGCACAGAGAGTCTGAAGCTTCTGGTTTTCCAGCAGCACGCTCCCTGAGCCGTCACCGTAAAGTTTTTGTGCTTCACATGAGTGCTTCCTTTCGAAATCTCCGTCACAGCTGAAGTTACAGGTTGCTTTTGTATTCGGCATGATCATAAATAATCTCTGACTCTCTGTGCATCCCCTGCCTGCGCTCTTTGTTCTTCTCTTGCTTCTGCTTTTGATATTCTGTTTCTTCTTTCACTGATGTGACAGCAGGGAAATTCCCCAAACTGGAGATACGAGATTTTCCCCTGAGAATAACAATACTACAGTGCAGTGCGGAGGATTTTCTCAGAGTAACAATCAGTGTGAAAGTATCGCAGCTTACGCCGCAGTACTGGAGCTTACTGGTGTGAAGAGCAGTGAATCAATGAGGAACTTTGACTTAAAGAGGAGCCTGTTGTGTTTGAATGGTCAATGTTCATATTAAGCACAGAAGGGCTTCAAATGAGGTCAGTGTTTGAACAGCTGATCCCCGCGAGCCCACAGCTTAGCAGTAGAATACAGACTGTATTTAAAGGATGGCCGTGGCCACTGTGACGCCAGTACTCTGAATGTTGAAGCCCTAACAGCACCTTGGTGGTTTTCTGGAACCACAAGTGGCCATATTTGGACAAGAGATAATGATCAACTAATGCTAACTGTTAGCAGGCGGCTTCCATACAGAGACACAGATACCTGTTATTTAGGGCTCAGTAACATCCAAAAGCCAACACTGGAGCTCAGACTCGTTGGTCTGTTAGTATAATTAACCACACAGCAGCCACATTACTGCTCTGATCATTTTAACAGGAAGCTCCAACAGCACAAACGCAGTCCAGAGGTCCAGTTCAAGCACTCCAGTTAGCTGAGGTGAAGCCTAGCGGACAGCTAGCAGCTACAGCCACCTGTCAGTCAAAGAGGCCACACCCCTAGTAATGCAAATCAGCTGCTATAGTCATTAAAATTAACAATAAGAGTTTCCTGTGTGCAAGTGTAACAAAGAGGGAAATTAGCTTTAGAGACTGAGCGTTTCTCCGTAGCAGACTGTAAACACGGTTGTTTGGGACTGACTCACTGAGCCTCGTGTGGACATTGGAGGAACTGCAACTTGTAGCCTCCGTTTCTTCCCTGGTGGTGGATGCTTGTTTTGAGCGCTTAGTTTCACATATTTTCTTCTGCTCATATGTTTGTATGATGTCACTGATGCCTGCAGAACAAAGTTGCCTTAAAGTGAGGCTGACACTAATCGAAAAGGACTTCAGTTAGAGGGGATGCACCAAGGCCCAGGACGAGATAAATGAGGTTGATTTTGAACTGCAAAACTACTAGAATGGAACTGGTAGGATGAATAGGTGAACAGGCCCAAGGGTCAAAGAGCTTCTTGCACTTACAGTGGGAACAGAAACAACGTTTTAGTTTAGCTGAAATTTCAAAAGTCCTCAGAAACACATCACTCGTTTGCACATTCATTCAGTCACAGTTAAACTCTGCAAATCATGTGAAACACCTCTGTGTGGACTGGCTGAGAAGTGGATCTGAAATCGTGTTTTTCAGCTGCAGGTTCACAAGAAGCAGCTTTCATTTCCTCAAATTAAACCGGCAGCTGATCAAATCGCTTCATTGCTCGACCCCTCCTGTATATACAAATGAAGAGTTTTATTTAGACTATTAGCAGGAAAACAAAAAGACACCTGGAGGATGTTCTGGCTTTGACACTCAAACATCTTCTAGGACAGTTACACCACCAACCTCATCAGCACCAACACGAATACGTTAAAAATCATCAGCTGAAAACCTCTAACGTCCCTCTGAAGACCGAAGGGTTTCCTGCAGAGTCCGGTCAGCCTGACCTCACAACAGGATAACAGGCAGGTGTTAGAATGACTGCTGCTTATGTACGCGGCTCAGAGTCATGTGACTTTTCCAGAACAATGTCACTGAGTTATAAAAGAAAATGAAAGTGAGGCTTGTTGCAGATGGGAGACGTTTGCCTTACAAGTCGTAGTGTTTGGTGTGTCACACCAGTCTGCAGTACTGGCTTAAACCACCCGACCCATCACATGTAGAACACTGTAAAGGGCCCAGTGGGGTCATATTTAAATCAGTAGTGTGGAAGGATCTATTTTAACCAACGGTTGTTTTTCCTAAACTAACTCACCTTCCAGCAGCTGAAGCAGGGCTCTCAAAGTGCAGTCAGTGGACCAGTCGTGACCATTTGTGGAAAACACCTGACTCAAAGACCAACCGGCCCGGTGACTTCTTTACTGAAGTTCCTGTTGACTCTCTGGCTTCAATATTCCTGGTTTTAGTTGCAACGTGGGAATTTAAATTGGAGGCACCAAGTAATGTAATGCCAGAGTAACTATATTTAATAGTTAACTATAATAGCACACAGTTTAAAATGACCAACTTTAGAGACAATCTTCTCTTTTACCAACACCCGAGGGCGTCCACACAGCGAGTGATGGTTGGTCACTAGTGGACATTTCATGCTTCACCCTAGAGTAACCCACTTATTTATAAATAATCAGTAGCATTCTCTGCTCTCATTGGTTGTTGCTTCAATCTCTCAAAGTTGAGAAAGTTTATCTGGGGACCGCCCACTTCAGTTATTGCTAATGTTTGTTGCTCGAACTCGGTGATTCTGCGGTCTTTGGTCATTACGTGAATCTCTTCCTTTGCAGACACCTGATTAAAATGTTCAGCGAGTGCATTTTCCCTCCGCGGCTCTTTATCATACCCCAGCTGCAGGACTCACACTGTCCTACTGCGATGCATACGCCACTGAAAATAGTTCCCTCCTTTTTTGAAATGTGCATCAGTGACATGTTTTAATGGCTGACTTTAAGTGGAAGTGAAAGTCAAAACTGAGTGTGGAGCAAACTAATCAGCATTTAGAATCAAACTGAAACAAAACTCCTACACCAAACAACCTAACCACACTTTCCTGGCAGACAATCTGTAGTTACTCCACCGACAACCCTCCAGCCTCCCACTGCAGCCGTATAAAACTCAACCTTTAAATCTCAGCATCCGATATCGTCGTGAACACTGAAAGCACTGACGCTAAAGATTGTATCTCTGTGTCACCCGTGCAGTTCAAAACACTTGACACCCTGAGATGGTCTGATAATGATTTATTCAGTGCACAGTAATGTTTTCTTCTTGTCTGACACTCTGGGTGCTTTCCATCTCTAACCAGCAGCTGTGCATCGTGTGAAAGCAACATCGGCAGGAGTGACTGTCTCCATTTGATTCTTCATCACGAGTTTTTCCTGATATTAGCTCATGTTTCTTTTTTTGTCTTATGTGAAGCTTTCCTTTGTGACGGTAAAAGGCGGCAGGATTTGATCCTCAGCCTGCCGCTCTGCAGCTTTAAAGGAGCATTTTGTCAAATCCTCTTATTCACTTCCTGGCTGAGAGTTCAGATTGATACGGCGCTTAAACATGAAGCTTCAGAAGCAGCTGGCTGTAGCTTTATAACTCGGAATAAAATAGAACACAAAACAAGCTATAGCACAAATGACCTTTGACCTTCAGTAAATCAACTGCAAATGTTAACAAAACATCTTATCTATGTCTCTAAAAACATGACTTTGAGCTGCAGCTTGCAGAAGATTCACCGTCTGTTTGTCAGATGAATAATAAAGTTTAACAGGAATTAAACAAGGCAAAAAACCAGAAATGAGTTTGTGTTTTGCACTTCCTGTTCCTCGTCTTAAAGTCAGTCAGTTACTGAACAGCTCTTAGTGAGTGTCTAAAATAAGGCCTGTGGTTAAAACGAGCTCTCAGTATTTTCACTTTTCGTTCTCCATCATTGAAAATGTGAGTAAAAACATCACACGTGAACGTTTGTATGAGTCCAGCAAACTGTTTGCTAATAAGCAGCTAAATAAGACCCCAGAGCCTGTGAGTGATTTGAAGCTTAGGGGCAGTGAAGTCATACGTCGTGTGGCCTAAGTTAGCATTTTACTTCCTCCAGTGCATCTGTGCTTAAACCAAAAATGGTGCCAGTGTCCAGAGACTGTACTTTCTGTGGAAAACCCAGAGCCAGTGGAAAAATCCTGTTTTCTGTTGAAGAAAACGGAGCAGTCTAACTTCAGGATTGGCCTAAAAAAATAAAGGGCTGCAGTCCAGCAGTGCCTGAGGCAGCTAGTTTCTGAGGTATGCTAAAACGAAAGACGAGGATCAAGAAACTTTAAAAAGTAACAATTTTGTTGGAAATATATTTAAACACTCGATGACCATTTCAGGGCGATGAGGGTCTGAAGTCTAACCTGGGAAAGACCAACGTTCACACGAGCAATTAATCTTCATTAACCTCACGACAGAATAATCATGTCCACAGTTACACAGATGATACACGACTATACGTTTCTGTACAAATTTTTACATTACAATATAAAGTGTCTTGACATGATTTGGAGTTATTTAAATAACACTGAACTGGATTAAATTGAATTGAACTGACAGCTGAATAGATCAGCACAACCTTTTAAAACAAAGACAAAAGTTCATGTTCTTGGCTCTAAACACAGACATGAGCTGCTCACTATAAAACTAGACGAACGAGCTGACCGTTCGCTGGGTTTGAGTATCGAAGCCTGCACTGATTTCAGCTCTGCTGCAAAGTTATCAGCTAAAATAAAAAAAGAAGAACATATCGCTGCAGCTGAGCTACACTGGCTTCCAGCTCCCGACAGATCCGACTGTAAAATAGTCCCAAACTGCCGAGGTTATGATTGACACGCTGCTCCTTACTTAGCCTAACCCTTCATCTCAAGTTTAAAGAGGTTTAAGCTTTCTTTCCCAGCTGTAGCAGCGTCTGTGCTGGTGGAATAACATCCTCATTAGAGAATTTGAGAGATGCAGGTCATGTCAAAAACAAGACCAAGGAGCGCAGTTATTGTGACGTAGTTGTGAGGAGCATAAACTGGCAGCTGGATGTTCCGTATATCTGTATTCTGGGATTTTACTGTTTATGGCTCCAAAGTTTGGAGCAGCTGAGCTCAGAATATTAGAGGCTCGCCTTTGAAAGGCTGACCTCTTTCAGACGCTGCCTTCACTGAACAATGAAGGCTGAATCTAATTCAAGCAAGCAGTTTATACAGTCCCACTTTACAACCAGCAGGTTCGACCACATGTTCAGGTGGCTGTAGAGCAGGTGACGCCTCCTCCTTCTGCTCCTGTTGTTTCCGGTGTTTTCTTTCCTTCCAGATTTTTATTTAACTTACATAATATCTGTATTAAATGTGTTTGTCTGTTTGCTGTGACAGTGGGTTCCTTGTGCATGTGTGGCTTTGGCGCCCTTTAACAGACTAACTGCTGTTTACTCAGTGTGTTGTCATCATGTGATTCACAGCTGAAATTCTTCAATTTTCTGTTCTGATTTCAGTAAAAACTGCAGTTTGAGACGATGCTCTGTATCATTTCTGTTAAACTGAGCCATCAAACAGAAATTAAACCGTGTATCTGCGTCCCTCTGAGTGATAAATGAGTTCATTTCTGTGGAAAAACCTGAAACCAGATCAGAGTCCGGATCCTTGCTGCTCCACTCCGGGCTTTCGTTCCTCCCGCTCAGCCTGTTTACGGCCTGCGTGCTGCCGCCATTTCAGGAGCTGCAGAGGCCTTTCTGTCATGGAAGAACAAAAGCAGCTCTGTCTTTGTCTGCAGCTTCACCTCCACATGCGGCCTTTACACCTACAGCCTGCGGCCGCTCTCACGGCCGCCCTGCAAACGCTCACGAACACAGGCAGACGCGGAGCTGCAGCTTTTAAACCAAAAAGCGACCATGTGTCTGCACATTCACGAGTGGAAAGGTCAGCTGGAAACACAAACACTCAGCATGTGTCTGCGAGCACGATGCACCCACTCCACAGACTTTTATTCTGAAAAATACAATATTTTCCAGAAGGACAGCTCAGATTACGTCTGCTGTTCATGGAGACACCTCAGATGTGCCAAACCTCATGAAAATATTTAGTTTAACTTCAAATTCACGTTCCCTCTTAAAGATCATGTTTAGGGGTCACAGTTTGCACATCTGTGATGCACCTCAGGTCATTCCCAACATCTTTACTGTCTCGATCAGAAACTGATAAAAAGAATTTCCTTTTAAATCTTTGCTTTGATGTTAGTGGAGATATATTTGTTCCAGGACTCGCCGGTAGGAGGTTGATAAGGTTCTTTAGTGCTTCTCTGCTACGGTCCTATAATGTAACTCCCATATGGAGTTTGTCCAGAACTCTATTAAAGTAGAAAATTTACTTCCTGTCATGTTTTCAAACCTGAATCCAGATGAAATTACGAGAGGAAAAAAAGGTCTTTACTTGTGTGGTATGGAAATGCCTTCAACTCCCCCACCACACACACACACACACACACACACACACACACACACACACACATAAAGGCCGTCCCATATCAAAGGAGTGTTTGATGTTGGTCTGTGTGGGCCTGTTTGGGGGGGTTGGGAGGGGACAGACAGACGAAAGCAGATGAGGAGTCGCGGGGCGGGGAGCGGGGAGGGCTGGTTCATGCATCGTAAACAGCAGGAATACCAAACCTACACTGCTGCCTCACTCTGAATGGGAACAGTGTACATTAACACACACATGCTGTAGAAACAGCGCAACAAAATAAGGAAGCGCTTCAGTGCTGTTGGCGACACCTGCAGGCTGCACCTGGTATTACACCATCCCTCTGTAGTCCGTGTGTTTTATTGGCTGTGTGCAGTATTTTCTCTGTTATTGTTTTTAGTTTGCAGACAGTTTTTCCACCAAACGTTAACAGTGCTGGTTGTGGTGCCTCCGACATCCACAACCCTGAGTTCGATAAGCAGCTAAGAAAATGACGATTTAAGCCTCAGAGCTGTGTGCTGCTGAAGGAGGTTTATCTCCGTCACTAAAGTCAAATTTCTCTGAGTGATGAGACGTCAGTGAAACAGAATTTTATACAGCAGCAAATCACTTCAGCGGCCACCTCAGGGTGCTTCATACTGTAATGTAGAAGTTCCCTCTATACTTCAACCATACAGAGGGAACAATTAAACAGCCCCCTTTGAGAAAGCACTTGGCAGCAGTGGGAAGGAAAAACTCTACTTTTCAACAGGAAGAAGCCTCCGACAGAGCCGGGCTCAGGGAGGAGCGTCCATCTGCCACGGCCAGTTGAGGGTGAGAGAAGGTTTATTGAGGTAGTTTCAGGTTGAACTCAGTTTTCAGGGCTTCAAAGGTGCTTCAGTGCTCCTGCACTGATCGTGACACCGACCAGCTTGTGTGATGTCACGCTGCTGTTCACAGTGACCACAAACTGCCAGTAAAACTGTCCAACATGCCACAGCAGTACCTTCATCTCAGCAACATCTTCATTTAATGTCTAAGTCGTCGCCTAGCGGGAAACGCACATGTAATTATAATCAGATCTTCTCGTGTCTTGATGATGGGATGCTAATTAAGCTCGCGCTCCTTCTATTTTTTCCCGGTTTTCCTTCCTTGCGTTAAATTGATTCCACCTACAGAGCTGTTCCCATCTCAATTACCAGCTCTTCCAGTTTTATTGATTTTCCACAGTCTCTGCAAAGTCCTGATATTTATGTATTAAATGTGAAATCACTTCATCCTAAAGCTAATTGTCTACACAACTATGACAGAAAAGTCAGCTTTATTCTCAACGTGTTGCTGCAACATGTTTTTGGAACCTGGGACTGGACTTCCCGGCTGATCCGCACCACACCTCCAGCTGTGCTGCTGATATTTGACCGTCCAGTCCAGTAAAGGGATTTTTAAAATGTATTTTATCTCACATGCACAAACATCAGTTTTGATCATTTCTAACAGCTTCAGAAGCACAAAGCCGGCATTTGTTGGAGAATTTTAACTAATGAAATTGTAGCTTTCACTTAAAAAGATTCCACTGACATGAATCCTGTCTCAGGTCTACAGATTTGTACTTTTTCAGTACAAATATCTGATTTTTCTGACCTGATTATGAAAATAGTATTTATTTAATATCACATCATATTGATGAAATGTTCTCATGGAAAAAGTGATTTGATTATAAAAATGATAGTAATCATAGTTATAATAAACTGAAGTTTATTTGAAAGTGGATGTGTCAGCGTGGAGAAAGTAGGTTATTATATTTTTACTAGTTTCATTTGCTCAGTTGAACCAGTTTGTTTGATGAGTGACATTTATCTGTAGGGCTCCTCAGCTTCACTGCTGGTGTCACAGGTTCAATTCCTGCTGAAGACACCAATCCCCACCAATAAAGAACAATAAACCTGCCTAATCAAACATGCAGAGCTTCCTGCTGTGGTGACGGAGCAGCTGAAACAGGAAAATGTGAGATTATTGGCAGGAGTTGACAAATCTCGCTGATGTTTCAGACTGTGAGTGTTTGCTCTTTTTCAGGATGGTCCTTTAAACCGGATCTCGTCTGTGTTGTTTCTGGACTGCGGCGTTTTGATGCCTTGTTTCCACCTTATATCAGAGCTGGGAAGTGGAAATGCTTTAACGCTGGGTGAGAATTGGTGTGAGTTTGTTCAGGTTGAGGCTTGAGGCTGAGGACCTTGATGGTATTCAGTCGTCACACAGTTAGTGGCTGAATAATAATGAGTTTTCATGAAGCAGGCTTCAAACATCCATATTCCCCTGAGGATGGACCGAGATCACGCTGGTTATGCTCTGACTTAAACGCACCATCAGCAGCTCAGCCAAACTGCCTGTTGATGATTATCGGACCGATTGAGCCTGATGCAGATGAACAAATATAATGTATTTGATTATTTTTAATGGTGGACGAGAGGAAGAAAAGACTTGATGAGATGGTGGAACGTTTGTAATCGTCTGGAAAGCATGAACATCTGGACCAAAGTGTTTAAATCTGTTGAGGAAACTTTGAGATTTTTCATGGATGTTGATATAAAGACTGGTGCACCAGTGCAAACGTCTGGTTTCACAGAAGTATTCCTCTGGGGATCATGAACACCTGTACCAAATGTTGCTCCCACAGAGTGAATAAACTGCAAACTTTAATGTACGGGTCACACTAGAGTCAGAAAAGTCAGAGGGCCACCGTGTCTTTGAAACTCATCCCACAGGTGGGTACAGTTTCCTCTGCGGTGGGGTGGGGTGGGGTGGGCTGCCCCGGGTCCTGTGGGGCTTGGCGGTGCTGCTACCGTAGGCCCTGGTCTGGATGGGCCTGGGCTCCCTTGCCTTGGTGGGTACCAGAGGACGGGGGTGCCTACTGGGGTCAGCGGGGGAGCTGGCCCTAGGGAGGGGCATCCTCCCCTCCCTCCTTTTCCTCCCCATCCCCGGCTGCCTCCCTCTTCCCGCTCCACCACACTCACCCACACAGGTAGGGCCTTGGGGTGCGGGTGTGTCACCAGGGTGCAGGGGAGACATTCCCCCCCCTCTGTCCCCTTCTGGCCACCTGTGCCTCAATTTTATCTCACAACTTAGACATCCACATTACTTACACTCTCATAACACACACATATATATAGGGCCTTGAGGGTGGGCACGTTAACGGCGTCCAGTGGACGGTCTGTGTACTCAAACCTACCTCTGGCGCTGGTGCCCACCTCTCAATTTTAAATCCATGTAGACATTGAGGGTTCTCGGGAGGGGCCGTGCTAACACCTGCTGCTCTCTGGCAGCAGCACCATGCTCTCCCTTGTTTTAAATGCACTTTAGAACAACACGCAGCAACACTACACATGAGCGGGAGGAGGGAGGTATGGGGTCTTCACACACCCCCGTTCTCTGCTAGCCATCGGGGCGGGGGGGCTGGGAGGAGATGTTGGCTGTCCGATTGGCCTCCCTGCTGCTGCGGAGCCTGGGACGGTCTGCTTGCCTCCACCCCGGGGGGAAGGGTAACATCTCTTGGGTCTGGGTTCTGTTTCCCCCTCTGGGGGCGAGGGTACCTGGACCCGGGGTATAGAGTATGTTTGGGGAGTGTGATTGTGTGTACATGTCCATTTATGTCAATCCTTACGTTGGGTGAGTGCTGAGTGTTTGTATATGTGTGCATGAGGGTGGGAATGCATGTTTGTGTCTGTGTGTGCCTGTTTGTCTGTGTCTATATGTCAGGTCGGGTCTTAGACTCCACCTCTCTGGGAACTCCCAGGCCCTCCAAGGCCTATCTCCCCTCACCACACTCCCTGCCGGTGACTGATGCCCTCAGGGGTCGGTGCATTGGTGGTTCTTGGTGTCCGGGGCTGGGCACTCAGGTATGTACCGGCTCACTCCCGGTGGCTACCTGGCGGGGCCTGGCGCCTGTTGCTCGGTCAGGCCTCCTCCGGGGTGCGGGGGGCCCTCGGGCCTCCGGCCTCTGGGCCTGCAGCTCGGTTCACTCTGGCACAGCTGGCTGCCGGCAGAGCCGGCGGGCACGCCGGTGCAGCCCCCTCTAGCTTCTGCTCGGTGGCTACTGGGTGACGCCTCGTCTGGGGATCCTCAGCCCTTCCCATGAGGGTGGCACGGATGCCCCTCCGGTGGTCCTCCTTGGGCTCTCGCACTCTGAGGCCTCTGGATGTCTGGGGCCTGGATCTCCTCCATGCCTGCTTCATGCCCTGGGGGACGGGGCTATGGCTCGCTACATCCTCTTGCAGACCATTACATGTGGAAACCATTTGAATACAAGCGCGCTGATCCACACAGGTGTGCACACGGGTGTTCACTGCTCGTAGACTTAAATTACACCTTTCTTGGCTGCTACTTCAAAGCACATTGTGCGCTGTCTGTCCTGCGTGCTGCACAACAACATTGAATATTTAGTATTTACTGCTGTTTACACTTAGCTAGATTAATGCGATGGTGTTGTGTTTAGTATGTTGCTTTGTTTTTTTTGCTTGTTTTCTATTCTTCTTCTCTCAACAGGTGATCCAGGAGATTTTTTTTCTCCCCCCTTTCTCACTGTCCCTCTCCCCTTCTGTTTTTCTTTTCCTTCCTCTTTCTTTCTCCCTTTCCTATCCCTCACTCATGTCTGTCCCGTCTGTAACATCTGAAAATAAAATAAATAATAAAAACAAAGGTCGATCAAATGGACCAATACGGCAATGCCACGATGATCCATTTGGCAAAATAAATCCATTGGGTATCCTTGTTGGTCTTCAGACAACAATTCTGACGGCTAAAGAACCAAATGGGACAGGCAAAAAAAAAACTCATCCCACAGGACCATGAACATCTTTACCAAACTTCATCCAAATCTTGTAGACAGATGCTGCGATCGTTCACTGCATTTTTGTACCAGCCTGGTTGCGTTCATAGGATTCATCCTGTGGTACGAATGAACACCAAGGCAAATGTCAGGGGATCACATCGTACTTGGGGTACATCCTCTGGGGGTCAGGAATGTCTGGACCACAGCTTGTCCTTCTGCAGGACCGTAGTCATACTGCTGAGGACATTCAAAACTGGCGTAAAAGTTTGACACCTTCCAAAGTAAGTGAAATCCATCCTCTGGGGACCATAGATATCTGTACTAATCGATCTTGTAGAGGTTATAAAATGTTTACAAGCTCATGGTATTTTCATTAGAAAGTAAAAACTATGTCTGGCTGGAGACACCGAGGGAAGGTTCAGCTAATCACATGATGTTTGGATCAATCTGGTAATCATGAAGGTTTCCAAACAAAGCAGACAAGCTTCAGTGGGAAAGTGGAAACTCTGTAAAGTCAACAATTACAGCTTTTTAATATTTCATGTCAAAGACTAGCTCTGGAAGAAGTCCACGTCACAGCGTTTCATAAGAGCAACAAAATAAATAAAAATCTGAGAGCAGTTTTCGGGAAAAATGACAGAAATTGTGAAATGAAGTCAGGAAGGATGTGCATTAAATGCAGTGGCTGCAGGGGGAGGGGCCCAGGGCCGTGGGGCCATACAACCTGTCTCTTTAAGAGTTTCGTCTTCCAACCAACCAAATGTTTTCATCGGCTCACAACATACCCGAGGACCTCAACGCTCGCTCTGGTGTACTCAGAGGTCAGCGATGTCACTCGGAGCGAGGCCACGAAGAGTCTTAGAAGTAATCAGGAAAATCTTAAATCCTTTTCTGAAGGAGGAGCTGCTCTGACGAGCTGCTGCCGCTGAGGTTTTATTCAGAGTGCTTCTGCAGGGAGCATCTGAAATTAAAACACGAAATCCATGATTCCTTTTATTTTCTGTGCTGTTGCTATGAAATGAGACACCAGTGCTCCCAGTTACTGATAATCACAATGAAAACTAAACAGATACACAAACATCAGAAAGAAGAAACAAACTGTAACAAACAAAAGTAAAAGAAAGTGTTTAAAGTAAAAATACTGAGAAAGAAAAAGACATGTAATTAAATCATGTAATTAAATGGCCCTTTAGCTGTGTTTGTGGCTCTTTAGTTAAACTCAATTTTTATGTGTTTTTATGGTCATCACATATATTTATATCACGTCCAGAGTATTTCTGCACTTTATAACCAGCAGAGGGCAGCAGAGTACATCAGTAGTGTGCATTCATGCTCCTGCTGAGCTGATGTCACAATAAGGTACTGAACTCTAATCACGTGACAGCTGAACGAAAACTTTAAAGATAAACAATATAAGGAGCGAATTTATAAGAATAATAAAAGTACGACTGAGGAGAGGATAAAAAAAACAGAGTCTCGATTTAGCAAACTAAATATGTAAGTTTATAAAAATAAAAAAGTGTGATTTCAGTGTAACATAAAAATGTTTGTCTCTAACAGCAGGTAAAGGTCACAGGCATGAAAGCATCAAAGTGACAGAAGTCATTCAGAGCGACTGATTGGCTGTTTAAACTGTAAATATAAACACAAGGAGAAAAAACTTATTAAAAACAGACAAAATAATGTAAATATGACTTTTGTACATGTTTCTCAGCACATTTATCAAAAGAAGAGAAAGTACAAACATTTAACAATCACGTTTGATAATTGTTAAAGTTTCATTAATAATGCATAAAATAAATACAAAGACTTTATTATAGTTTTACTGGTTTTGCATCAGGAGGATTAAACATGTATTACACGTGGTTTTAATCACACAGTCTGAAACAATGATCGTTCAGCTTAAACAGTTTTAAACTTTTGGAGCTGATCAGGTGGAGAAGTGGAGTCAGTGCTGCAGCTTCCTCAAACAGCTGTTTGCTGTTTACTGATGTGTGTCTGTCTGCTGCCAGCAGATGGAGGCAGAGACTTTACCATGAGTGACACACACAGCAGCGATGGAGCACATGCTGAACACAGAGACATGGACACAGGGACATGGAGACAGAGAGGTGGACGCAGGGACGTGGACGCAGGGACATGGAGACAGAGACGTGGACGCAGGGACGTGGACACAGGGACATGGAGACAGGGATGTAGACACAGGGACGTGGACACAGGGACATGGAGACAGAGAGGTGGACGCAGGGACGTGGACGCAGGGACGTGGACACAGGGACATGGAAACAGAGAGGTGGACACAGGGACGTGGACACAGGGACGTAGACACAGAGACATGAACACAGGGACGTGGAGACAGAGAGGTGGACGCAGGGACGTGGACACAGGGTGGCAGGACGTGACACAGGGACGTGGAGACAGAGAGGTGGACACAGGGACGTGGACACAGGGACATGAACACAGGGACGTGAGACACAGGACATGGACACAGGGACGTGGACACAGAGACGTGGACACAGGGACATGGAGACAGGACGTGGACACAGGGATGTGGACACAGGGACGTGGACACAGGGACATGAACACAGGGACGTGGAGACAGAGGTGGACGCAGGGACGTGGACACAGGGACATGGAGACAGAGAGGTGGACACAGGGACGTGGACACAGGGACGTGGACACAGAGACATGGACACAGGGATGTGGACACAGGGCAGAGCGGGAACAACTCCAACAACAATGACGCTGTGATCACAGGAGACATGGAGGAAAAACACATCAAAGTTTAACATGTAAAGTTTTCCAAATGTCTCACATGTAACAGAACATGTGTGTGAAACAGCTGACAGTGACACAGGTGTTCTGATTTTAATGACACAGTTACCTTATAAATATCATCGTTAGTTTCTTTGACAGAAGTCATAAATTTAATGTAAATTCTTAATATAATGTTAAAAATGCAACTAAATAATACAAAATGATATAAAATGTAATCAATTTAAAATGCAAACTTCACTAACATATGGAACAATAAAAATACGATGTTATAAAAATCAGCTTAACTGATAACTGATTCCAATACTTCAGGTTACTAATGAAAAAGATTTCAAAAACACAAATTTAGTTCTTTAAAAATCCCTGAAATGTGTGGAAACATGGAATATTAAAAAAAAACTTGTGAAATATGTGAAAATAACAAGTTTATATGATAAAGTTTATGGATTTACTGTTTCCCTCGAAATAAAAAAGAAGATTTAGTGTGAAAACATAAAAACATGGATGACATACACAACAATAAAATGTCATCATTACATGTGATCAGTGATCGATCACATGTAGATTTTTAGATCTTATAAATAAAATTGTTAACGTTTTAAGAATATATATATGACTTATTTATAATTATTCTGTCATCAGAATAAGAAAATCATAATAATGATTAATACACATAATCATTGGGGGCGTCTGTGGTTCAGGGGGTTGGGAAGCTCATCTTGTAACCCGAAGGTTACAAGAAGGTTCGATCCCCAGCTCTGTCCTGGTCGTTGTGTCCTTGGGCAAGACACTTCACCTACCGCCTACTGGTGTTGGCCAGAGGGGCCGATGGCGCGATATGGCAGCCTGGCTTCTGTCAGTCTGCCCCAGGGCAGCTGTGGCTACAACCGTAGCTGCCTCCACCAGTGTGTGAATGTGAGAGTGAATGAATAGTGGTATTGTAAAGCGCTTTGGGTGCCTTGAAAAGCGCTATATAAATCCAATCCATTATTATTATTATTAAGTAGTAGTAGTAGTAGTATTGTTATTATTATTATTATAACACGGTTTTACACCTGGCGCACTGTAACATTGAAACCACGGGACTGGACACGCCCACTTTAACTAAATCTGGTGTTTTTTGTTTTCTAGCTGCTGGTGAAGTTTTGTTTACATCACTCATGTTTGTAAACAGCTGATTTGTGTTTATTTAAAGACACAAATCTGTTTTTATTGTTTGACTTCCAACATGATTCATCATCTTAATATGAATACACACACACACCAGCTGATGACATCATAACGTGTGTGTGTGTGTGTGTGTTTGTGTGTGTGTGTGTGTGTGTGTGTGTGTGTGTGTGTGTGTGTGTGTGTGTGTGTCCATCTGCCTGCTGCGGGACTCTTCAGAGATCAATAATTAAACACAGCTAATGGGCTGTGCGCTGCAGTCCGGGACATCTGTCTGCCTCTGTGTGTGAGCGCACTGAGCATGCTCAGTTCAGCTGCATTATGACGAGGTCAGGACCTCAGTTTAACCTGCTGACCTCCAAAAGGAGAGGCAATCAGCTCAGGTCCAGCTTAAACCCCACGCAGTCCCAGTACGAGTGACACAGTGAGGCTGTTTTTGTTACTTCTTCTAAAATCATACAGAAGATGCTCTGAAACAGGAAGCAGGCTGAAATGTATGCACATGTACACGCACACATACAGCCGGACAGCAGATAAATAAATGAGTTAGAAGAACACAGGAAACATGGTGAGAAATACATACGATCCCCGTCACAGTCACAAATACTATAAATGGAAATAAAAGTTTGAATCGCTGACTCAGATCTAAAGGCGCAGAAGGGCAGGAGGCTGCTGGAAATGGGACAGTAATTCAAGAAAATCTCCAGGAAGTCAGACAGATGTTATCTTCCAACGTAAACAGGAAACTCACTATCAGAAAGATTTCATAAATGTAAAGAAGTCCCCGTGTTACAGACCACCGTAGTGTTCGTTAATACAGACTGAAGAAATGATCAAACTGGTTGCTTCGGGCTTAAAATGAGAGCGTTACTCTGAGTTACTCTGAGTTACTCTGAGTTACTCTGAGTTCTT
>NW_024583030.1:145802-152783 GCF_018398535.1 Haplochromis burtoni
GACACAGTGACGTAGACACAGTGACGTAGACACAGTGACGTGGACACAGGGACGTGGAGACAGAGATGTGGATACAGGGACGTGGACACAGGGACATGGACACAGGGACGTAGACACAGGGACGTGGACACAGAGACATGGACACAGGGACATGGAGACAGAGAAGTGGATGCAGGGATGTGGACACAGGGACGTGGACAAAGGGACGTGGACAAAAGGACATGGAGACAGAGAGGTGGACGCAGGGACATGGACACAGGGACATGTAGACAGGGACATGAACACAGACGTGGACAAGGGGACGTGGACACAGGAATGTGAACACAGGGACATGGAGACAGAGAGGTGGACACAGGGACGTGGACACAGGGATGTGGAGACAGAGACGTGGACACAGGGACGTGGACACAGGGATGTGGACACAGGGACATGAAAACAGAGACGTGGACACGGGGACGTGAACACAGGGATGTGGACAGAGGGACATGGACACAGGGACGTGAACACAGGGAGGTGGACACAGAGACATAGACACAGGGATGTGGACACAGAGACATGAACACAGAGACGTGGACACAGAAACGTGGACACAGGGACGTGGACACAGGGACGTGGACACAGAGACATGGACACAGAGACGTGGACACAAGGACATGGACACAGAGACGTGAACACAGGGACGTGGACACAGGGACGTAGACACAAGGACGTGGACACAGAGACATGGACACAGGGATGTGGACACAGGGCAGAGCGGGAACAACTCCAACAACAATGACGCTGTGATCACAGGAGACATGGAGGAAAAACACATCAAAGTTTAACATGTAAAGTTTTCCAAATGTCTCACATGTAACAGAACATGTGTGTGAAACAGCTGACAGTGACACAGGTGTTCTGATTTTAATGACACAGTTACCTTATAAATATCATCGTTAGTTTCTTTGACAGAAGTCATAAATTTAATGTAAATTCTTAATATAATGTTAAAAATGCAACTAAATAATTACAAAATGATATAAAATGTATTCAATTTAAAATGCAAACTTCACTAACATATGGAACAATAAAAATACGATGTTATAAAAATCAGCTTAACTGATAACTGATTCCAATACTTCAGGTTACTAATGAAAAAGATTTCAAAAACACAAATTTAGTTCTTTAAAAATCCCTGAAATGTGTTGGAAACATGGAATATTAAAAAAAAACTTGTGAAATATGTGAAAATAACAAGTTTATATGATAAAGTTTATGGATTTACTGTTTCCCTCGAAATAAAAAAGAAGATTTAGTGTGAAAACATAAAAACATGGATGACATACACAACAATAAAATGTCATCATTACATGTGATCAGTGATCACATGTAGATTTTTAGATCTTATAAATAAAATTGTTAACGTTTTAAGAATATATATATGACTTATTTATAATTATTCTGTCATCAGAATAAGAAAATCATAATAATGATTAATACACATAATCATTGGGGGCGTCTGTGGTTCAGGGGGTTGGGAAGCTCATCTTGTAGCCCGAAGGTTACAAGAAGGTTCGATCCCCAGCTCTGTCCTGGTCGTTGTGTCCGTAGGCAAGACACTTCACCTACCGCCTACTGGTGTTGGCCAGAGGGGCCGATGGCGCGATATGGCAGCCTCGCTTCTGTCAGTCTGTCCCAGGGCAGCTGTGGCTACAACTGTAGCTGCCTCCACCAGTGTGGGAATGTGAGAGTGAATGAATAGTGGCATTGCAAAGTGCTTTGAGGTTCTCGAAAAGCACTATATAAATGCAATCATTATTATTATTAGTAGTAGTAGTAGTAGTAGTATTGTTATTATTATTATTATAACACGGTTTTACACCTGGCGCACTGTAACATTGAAACCACGGGACTGGACACGCCCACTTTAACTAAATCTGGTGTTTTTTGTTTTCTAGCTGCTGGTGAAGTTTTGTTTACATCACTCATGTTTGTAAACAGCTGATTTGTGTTTATTTAAAGACACAAATCTGTTTTTATTGTTTGACTTCCAACATGATTCATCATCTTAATATGAACACACACACACCAGCTGATGACATCATAACGTGTGTGTGTGTGTGTGTGTGTGTGTGTGTGTGTGTGTGTGTCCATCTGCCTGCTGCGGGACTCTTCAGAGATCAATAATTAAACACAGCTAATGGGCTGTGCGCTGCAGTCCGGGACATCTGTCTGCCTCTGTGTGTGAGCGCACTGAGCATGCTCAGTTCAGCTGCATTATGACGAGGTCAGGACCTCAGTTTAACCTGCTGACCTCCAAAAGGAGAGGCAATCAGCTCAGGTCCAGCTTAAACCCCACGCAGTCCCAGTACGAGTGACACAGTGTGGCTGTTTTTGTTACTTCTTCTAAAATCATACAGAAGATGCTCTGAAACAGGAAGCAGGCTGAAATGTATGCACATGTACACGCACACATACAGCCGGACAGCAGATAAATAAATGAGTTAGAAGAACACAGGAAACATGGTGAGAAATACATACGATCCCCGTCACAGTCACAAATACTATAAATGGAAATAAAAGTTTGAATCGCTGACTCAGATCTAAAGGCGCAGAAGGGCAGGAGGCTGCTGGAAATGGGACAGTAATTCAAGAAAATCTCCAGGAAGTCAGACAGATGTTATCTTCCAACGTAAACAGGAAACTCACTATCAGAAAGATTTCATAAATGTAAAGAAGTCCCCGTGTTACAGACCACCGTAGTGTTCGTTAATACAGACTGAAGAAATGATCAAACTGGTTGCTTCGGGCTTAAAATGAGAGCGTTACTCTGAGTTACTCTGAGTTACTCTGAGTTACTCTGAGTTACTCTGAGTTTATAATAAACGACCGAGCTCTCATTGAGAGACAGATTATAATCCTAATCCTGTGTAAACACAGTCGTCAACCACTGCAGGGCTCTTAGTCGCTAAAAGCTGTCTCACAAACACTGGAGACGCATCAGCTCCACACACGAGCGTCAGCATTAAAAGTTCAGTGTTCATGAATGAGAACAAACTTCTCAGCGCGTGGACAGAAAGTGGAAATGATTCAGTAAAAGTAAATAAAAGCTTCTCGTACGAGCTCGTTCTGACGCGTGCAGGTTAGTTTCCAGTTCATCCCGCACCGTACGGACGCGAGTCGCGTTTTAACATACGGATGCTCGTTATTTAAAGTACAGGGTCTTGCTTTAGGCCTCACTCTGACTGAAGCTTCACTGCAACATAAAAAGTACAAGAAGAGCCCAAAAATTCAGTTTATATCATAAAAAAACGGGCGCGAGCTGTCCCTGTGCTCGCTGTTACACATGTGACCTGTCTGTCCCCGTAGGTCTGACACTTTGGTTTAGTGGAGTCCCCATGAATCATAGTCTTAGTTTCACTCATCAGCACCATCAGCACCAACAGCTCAGGGACTAAAGTTAGCAGAGGTGAAGCCTAGCAGACAGCAAGCACCTGCAGTAGCCTGTGTTACCATTCACCTGTCAGTCAAAGAGGCCACGCCCCTAATAATGCAAACTTGGAGCCAAGTTAAACAGGTGAGGCATAAAAACATCACCTGTTCTTTTTTGCATCAGGCCGTAAACGTGTTTATTTGAGCTGCGCTCCGACTCCCGGCTGTGTTTGGACGTTGCTGCTTAGTTTGCACGTAATTAAGACTCATTATTGTGCATTATTGGACGCCATGTTTGCCAAACTCCTGCAGCAGCTACCTCAGGCCGTCACAGGCTGAGCCTCACTGCCAGTTGGTCCTAGTGGCTGCTTGTGGGACTGCAGCACAGTGGTCCCTCTGCAGCTGCACGTTACTCAGATAAGATAAGATAAACCTTTATTAGGATTGTCCAGTATGTGCAGGATGTGCACAATCTATGCTTCCCTCACTACACAGGAAGCACTGACACCTTTTCAGGGGCTTGGATTAAAGTATCAGGTGTCTTTATGCTTCTGACCTGCGAGTCAGTCAAAGTGCTGCAAAACAGGAAACGCAGGCCTGAATTTCTCAGTTGTGAAGCTAATATTTGTTTAGTGGAAATGGAATGTAATCACCAGGCAGAACAGTGTTTGTGTTGGTGCGTTTCTCTCACAGTTAACCTGTTGCTCAACAAACGGCGAGCTAAATTTGGCGCGCCGTTGGTGCTGCCGCTCAGGTCGGTTTGAGACGTTGCAGACGGGGAACAGAGTTCATTATTCTCACTGCAGCCTGAACAGGAAGTTACACTCGAGCCTCTTCCTGTTTCAAACCTAATTTTCATTTCTTCACTTTTACTTTGTAGGACGCGGCGCAGCTCTGTCAGGCGCGTTTTTATGTGTCCATTCAGGCATTTCCTGCTCCGCAGCTCCCTCAGACTTTCCCTGACCTCACAGGGAGCTGTTAGTCGGGACTTTTCCCTCTTTATCTGCTCGCTGTTATCAGCTGGCTGTCTGAGGAAATCCCCTCTGTACCTGCCGCAGCTTTGAGTTTCCCTGAAAACATATTCAGGCTTTTTGCTGTGAACCTTTTAAAGTGAGAGAAGAGGATTTTGACTTTGCTGGTTTGATTCGTAGAAAATTCCCTCGTTCTGTCTTTGCCGTCCACCTAAACCTGGGCTCAGCTGCTCCGCAGGGCCACAGAGCAGACTGCACTTTACTTACGGACGGTTATAATGTAGAAATGAGCTTCCAGGATCATCAAAGCTTCACATTTATAGTGCTGAACTTGGCGTTTTGATGCTAATTGTGCCGTAAACACTGAATAAAGTCGTACTTAGCAGCTGGTATATCAGCTGCTAACAGTGTTTATTTATTTGGAAAGCCAGGAGCGGCTCAGTGCTCAGTGTAAAACTGTGTTTTATTTAAGGTGGACAGGACACATTATTTACACTGAACACGGGTCAGAGGCTCACAGGCAGTAAAAATCACATTAAATGAAAACGAGGCAGAAGATGAAATATCAGAAACACCAGCACGTCAGTGACTCACAGCGACGCCGACAGCGTGTCTGATTATCAGGAACTGTTTTGGGACAAAGAGCTCAGAGGCGTTTCCCTCCTTTGTTTGTGGGCGGAGCCTTCCAGGTATGTGCTGCTCACCTTCTTCACTGTGAGCAGATTATCTGGATTTACCAACAACAACAAAGTTCTGCATCAGAAACTGTGATAAACGAACAGAAGTGCTTCAGATATCAGACTATTTTTATTTACTCGCAACAGTAACTAAACAGCTCTGAGTCTGCTTATTATTATTATTATTATTATTGTTATTATTATTATTATTGTTATTATTATTATTATTATTATTGTTATTATTATTACCTCTATTTAACCTGAAAGTCTCTCTGAGAAGCAGCAGAATGAACTCAAAACATCCCAAAATGCTGCAAATGCAACATAAAAGATCAAATCCATGACACAATATACAAAAGTCATAACTTAAAACATTACTGACATCAACATGTGTCCTTCACTGGATTCCTTATTGGCTTTTACATTCACGGGTCTGAGCATCAAGTGCTCAGTGATGTGAGCAGGGAACCAGCAGGAGTTCATCAAAAGTCGTGGGACCAAATCAGGACGATGCCGGGGCCGAGCCGGCGAGTGGCCACAGTCACCGACTCAACCAAGCCTCCACAAACTGATGATTTAAGAACACAGGTATCAGTGTCTGACTAATAGCACTGCTCTTCATGCTAATACAACAGCTGGATTCTGCCTGTGTGGACATATATCTGCTGTTATCCCCACGTTCACAAGTCTGACAGTCCGTGTCCAGACTCAGAGCTGGTCTGAGTTCAGTGTTTCATTAAAAGTCCTTTGATTCAAGATTTATTTGCTCCCCGTCTCATGTGATGGGCTCAGTTTCACTGGTGATGGCAGCTGTCCTGGTCACTCATATAAAACCAAAGAGAAAAGTCATAAAATCACCAAAATTAGAGGAACGCATCCTGTGACAATGATGAATAATCATGAGTCATAAAATCACGCCCTCAGTTACAAACGATCATCTTAAGCCTTTGTTGCGTTCGTCCAGTCTGTGAGCCTTAAAGCGTCTGTGGTGAAACTGAGGCTTTAACCACAGTGGTCCTGTTCTGCTTCCCCCCACGTGACCTGAACGCACCGTCGGCCCCGCAGCGGCTCTGGGAACCTCGGCGCAGACCTCCCCGCTCACATGCATGAGTAGCTGCTGCTCGGCTCCACAACGGCGCTACAGTTCATCAGTAATTGTGCAGAGAAGGGCGCATTATCTTTTCCCATCATTCCCACTCAGTAACTGGGCCTTTCAGCTGGGAGATAAAGGCTTGTTGTGTCTCTGGGAGAGGAGCAGATTCACCACACAAGCTGAGACTGATGGGTTCCTCCAGGAAGGTCTCAGAGCTGAACACGGATTCATCGTCATACGCTGTGATTTCAGACACGGGACGGACAAACAGAACCTCGTGCACCTTCACAGCAGAACCAACATGTCTACTCCATAAAGCAGTGGACGATGTCATGGTGGTTATGTCCATCTTTTACATACAGTCTGATCAGAACTTTGGTGCTCGTGCAGCTTTACGTCTTTTATCTGAAAAACTGGTTTTAATATAAAATCAGCTGGAAAAAACACTCATGGTAAAGACTGTATATAAAAGATGGATGCAGCCACTGTCACTTGGTATTTTTAAGCCTCAACATGAGCATTCAGGCTGCTGACCTCTGGTCACAGTTAGCGAGCAGTTCCTGGCTGTTGATTGGTGAAAGCAGTCACAAAGACGAGTACACTGCTGCAACACAAACATATCATGACATCACCTGCAGGTACAACTTTTACTTTGAAACTACAGGCCTCCATTTCCTGTGTTTGCATGTAAGTAGCATCTTTCATGCAAACTATAGTCTGTGGGGACAGACTCACTGCTGAGCCTGTGGTGGACTTTAGAGGAACTAAAGGTTTGTCAGCCACACATACACACACACACACACGCGCACACACACACACACACACACAC
>NW_024583030.1:153392-163233 GCF_018398535.1 Haplochromis burtoni
CACACACACGCAAACGCACACACACTCACACACACACACACACACGCACACACGCACGCACACAGGGGTTGTGAAAGGGACATTAACTGTAAATTGTGGTTGCAGTTCCCTCCTCTACCACTAGATGTCAGTAAGGAGACATTTTCCTGCGTTTCTAGTGCAAATTTCCAGTTTCTACCTGTTGCCTGTTTCAGGTAGATGGAGTTCTGAAGAAGACTTCTTTGTGTGACGCCTCTGAGCAGAGGCAGCGCTCCCAGCCCACCTCCCCCGGCTCTCCCACCAGCAGCCCCCAGCAGGGGTTTGGACCAAACACCTCCTATTGTTATGAGCAGAGCCACAGACCCGCCTCACAGTCCTCACACTGGTCCTCTTTTAATGCTAATGCATCCAGCACAAAGGCAGGTAATGCCTTAATATGAGTGTAAATGGGTCACGTCAGACTGTGGGAGTGCACGTGTTAAAGAGGGAAAGGAGCATTTGTAGAAGTGAGGCTGCTTTTCTGTCTTTTTAAATTTTAAGTCTATATTTAATATCTCTAACAACAAGCTTTACTCTTTAAAGGGACAGTTTGAGGAGAAGCCGTGAGAACAGTGTGTGGATCGCTCTTAAATCAAGATTTAATTACAGCTTCACAGTTCTGTGATTCCTCGAGGACTTCTGCGTGATGCCTTTTAACGTGGATATTCATCTATTTTGTGGCAAGTCACACTAATACAAAATAAAGCAGTCTGCCCCTTTTTAGACTGAACGTGCGATAAACTCTGCCCTAAATAACCTTATAGGAAATACAAGGTAGTTTCATCGCCGTACGACCTCAGCTGTTTATTCCTGGGAGATTACAGCAGCTCTGCTGTGGAAGGAGAGCATGTTTCTGCTTCCAGTGTCTGCAGAGGGAGCTGCGTGAGGTGTAATAAATACCTTCGAGTGATATTTCCTGAGTCAACATTAGTTGAGGCTAAAGGCACGAAAAGAAAAAAAACAGTTGGTGCGATACCATCAAGCCCCGGTCTTAAAAAGGAAGAACACACTCTTTGTTGTGCAGTGAGTCCTCTGTAATTTCCTGCTAATGAATAAAAACAATAAGGGCAGTGCAGGGCTGACCACACGCTCTCACCTCAGCTTCCCTTCAGCAGCTGCTCTGCGGCTCCTGATTGGACGGTTTTCGGTTTAAGCCCAGCCTTTGTTATAAAGTGACTTTTCAAATTCACCAAAATCTGGGGAAACAACCTCAATTCCAACTCAAGCTTTCACTTAAACTCCACCTTTGATGTGATAATGAGCCAACAAACTGAGCAGCAGTAATTAAAGAAAAGCTGCTTTCACACATGCGCCACAGCCGCGAGCTGCTGTGGACGGAGGCGCTCCTCCGGCTCCCACGAGCGCTCCAATCAGGCAGCGTCAAAACCACACCGAGCGTCTCCAGCAGTGTGAAGCAGACTATTTCCTGCTGCATGCTACATGTGAGAAAGGATAACTCTGAACAATGACTTGACCTGATTCTTCCTCCGACGTCTGGAGTTCATGTGTGAAAAAGGCTGAAGATAAAAAACAGACTCTGTAAACAGGAAGTAATGATGTTACGTGATGCTCTTCATCACTTCCAGCAGAGGCTCTGACGGGGCCTTCACCAATCAGAGGTCCAGACAATGCATTCTCATCCAGACAGTCTGTGGTTGGAGGCTGGAGGCGAGGAGGTGGATGAAGCTGCAGGTTTTCGGGCTGGAGATGATCCTCTTGTGCTTTCAGCTTTATGCTGCGGGTTAGAGTTAAGCACTAAAATAACTTGGCTAGTGTTAGAGTAACATCATAGGCCCGGGCTAAAACACGCACAGTAACACGGCGAGACTGACTCGTGTCTGTAACGCAGTAACGCCGAGCATCATGCACCAAAGGACACCTTGTGCATAGATGAGCCACACCAGCAGTTTTGATATGAGTGGAGTGGGCTGGGCCGCTGAGGGTCTGTGGAGCTCGTGTGTTTGCTGATGGGGATGTTGGTATTTTTGCAGGTGATTCATTCACCATTTTTCAGGACAATCTGTCCAACGCCGGCGAGAGACTCCAGCTTCTTCCCTGCTGGTGTGTCTGAAAATCAAAATATTTGACACAAATTCTGGAAAAAAGAAATTCTGCTTCTCTCTGACTCGTACTTTTGGATTTAACATGAAATGATCTGAGTCACCAGTAAAGCACTGAGGGTTTGGGCTCGCTGGCGTTTAAGCCACACGGTGAAAAAGCAGAGTTTCACAAACAACATGGCGTCCTTCTGTTATCAGATTTCCTTCTGATGATGTCATTTAGGTAACATTTCCAGATGAAGGTGTAGATATGAATGTAGAGATGTTTAAGCGTGTGAAAAGGAAATCAGCAAGAAGTGAATCACGTCTCCTGACTGATAAACGTCTTAATGTAGTTGGTCTGCAGAAGTGTTATCTGTCAGCAGCTACACCTTACAACAACAACAACAACAACAACAACCGCGAACTTTATTTATATAGCACATTTAAAAACCAGTGGTGAAGTAAGATGAAGTAACAGGGAGGACGAAGGCTGTGGCAAAGTACCAGCATGGAGGTTAACTGGCATTAAAACACAGAAGCAAAAGAAATGCATATAAAAGCATAAAAGAACAATATGTGTAAAGGATAAAACAGTCAAAAACTTTAAAAATGATTCAAAGTAGTTAAGAACAGATCGAAGATAGAAATAAGCATTAAACTAACAAACATGCACTAACTGGTAGAAAAGGCGAGGCTAACTAGGTGGGTTTTAACCGCGATTTGAAGGATTGAATGGAATCAGATGCAGGTCGGCAAGGACGGGTGATAGAGACACGTCGCCCGGTACCAGTGAGGAGACGAGCAATTTGCAGCCTATGGAGACGAGTCGGGTTAAGACCAAAGTAAAAGGAGTTTCAATAATCCAACCTAGACGTGGAGAAACTTTTCCAGGTCTTTATGCAGGACTTAATGTCTGGCTTTGCTAATAAGACACAAGATCTCCTGACTGATAAACTCTAACTTCTTAATGTAGTTGGTCTGCAGAAGCATTATCTGTCAGCAGCTACAGCTTATTCACATCTGTGAGCCTGACAAGACACTTCTTACATTTGGAGGCCACATTAGTGTTGGGTGTTGCTGCCTTGCACTGAGGCACTGTGGAAGCAGAAGTGTTTCCTTGGAGAAGGAGGAGGAGAGCTGTTGAAGGAGCTGAGGAGGAGCTGAGGAGGAGCTGAGGAGGAGCAGGGCCTGCCAGCCCCTCATTGTCTCAGCTTGTTCTTACAAAGAGAATTCCTGCAGTAAACCTGGAGCCCCGGGCTACGGCCTCGTAAAGCTGCAGAGCGAAGGCCGAGCCTCTGTGAGATGCACACACAGAACACGCCTCACATGCAGCGTAACTGTTAAACATCAGGACTCGCGGAGCCGACCACAAACTGCAGGCGCTAACATCCAGCAGGTTCACGCCCATCAACCAAAGAGAAAACAGTGAGAAGCAGTAATAAGCTGTGGAGTGTGCCAGTTGTGGTTATTTTCATAAGTCAGTTACTAAAGCTGAAGGTGTCTCTCCTCCCACACAGGAAGTGATGAGTTTAACACTTCAGGTTCATTCAGGATGCAGAGCAGCGAGCAGCACGGAGGACGGGCCGAGAGGCTGCACCGTGTAACCGCGGTTATTTTGAGCCGCGTGCTCCTCTACGAACCGGAGTGAAAATGGAGCTGGAAGCAGCTTCAGTCGGATTCTGGTTTTCCAGGATTCTCACACGCCGACACGCTGCGTCTGCAGCTGCAAACATGCATCTGTTTTTATTTTAAACAGTTGCTGTTTGCAACAAAAAGCCTTCACGCAGTAGAAGCAGTGACGGCGCGTCAAACCCAGCTCAGCGTCACACACGCAATCATAACAGATTCATGAAGCAATAAAACAACAAGTTAGTTAAGAACAAACGTTTGGCTCAGCTTGAAAATTAAAGCGACAAAAAGAAGTAAAAGTGTAACAAAAAAAGAAAGTTCTCATTAATTCCCAGGAAAAGGTTACAAATCTAAGTCGTGTCATCTCCACAGCAGAGCCCTGCTCTGTGTGCTCATCCACACAGTTACTCTTTAAAATACTGCTGTGTTTACTGCGCTCTTTACAGTACGAGCGTCCTCTCTGAAGTACGAGGCGTTTGTTGTGACTCAGAGCTCCAAGCTTTGAAAGTGAAAAAGACTGAAGAGATTATTTTTGACCCAAACAATGTTGGTGTTTGTGTCCTGTGGTCACAACCATCCAGCTGTGTACCTGCAGTCCTGCAAACATCTGAGTGGCTCACTGTGATGACTGTGACACCCACAGCGAAGAGGATTTCCTACTCAGACTGAATCTGAATGGACCGCAGTATGTTTGTGTTATTGGTCTGTTTTAGAGTCTGATCGGGAAACATCAGGGAACATCAGGGGACATCAGGGGACATCAGGGAACATCAGGGGACATCAGGGAACATCAGGGAACATCAGGGAACATCAGGGGACATCAGGGGACATCAGGGAACCTTTGTTTGTCACTAAGTTAAGATAGATTCAAACATGATCGTACAGTCTGGGGTCGCTGGTGTGTTTTTAAAGAGGGAATCCCGTATGATCAACAGACTAATCTGTCTATCTGTATGAAGCGAGTGACAGAGATCATAAAGTCATTATGAAAGAGTTTAATGAGCTCATATCTCCGCTGAGAATATGTTTCCTCACAGGCGTCTGAACGATCAGCAGCCGGACATGTTTGGGGATCTTCTACACGTCCATCCTTCAGTCCACTGTTTGCTCGTCACCTTATTCTCAAATGAAAGACTTCAGTCTGACTCGTTTCAGCGTAAACACAGTTGAACCTTCAGGATCCGGCGTCCAGACGCGGTTGGCGAGCTCTTTGGTGTGGTGCCGGTCGGTCCGTCCCCTTCATCGTCTGCGGGGAGAGTCTGATATTTCCACCACCAAAGGCAGGATCTAACAGGCTGAACAATTCTTTTATCTCTCGGGCCACCAGGCTGTTAAATATTAATGAACACTCAGCTCACGATGTGTTTCCCTCGTAGCCGAACACATGCTCACTTTTACAGTTTATTGTTGGTGGATGTGAGCAAGCTTCATGGATTATTTAATGTTTTTTGAATGTTTTATGGACTTTAGTCTGTGTGCTCAGATCTTTGTATGTTTAATATTTGACCTGGCTTTGAAGCGGCGCGCTCCTGTTCAGTTTGTTTCCTCGCTGGTAACTGACAGGTCAGCGAATCAGTGTGCAGCTCGCCGTCGCTCTGCATCATGAAGCGAATGAAAGAGCGGCGTTACTGCAAGGATGAGAAAGCCCCTCGGGGCCGAGCATGTGTGCTGTAGTGCAGCCGATATCAACAGGTAATTTGAAGCTCAGCTGTAAACCAAACCTACCCTGAGTGCGGGACTCCCGTTAACCCTTCGTGTCCACGGGAGCTTCCAGAACCATTTGAGCTGCTCGCCTAATAAAGGAAACAGAGTCTAAATGAAGTTCTTCTACTTCCAAAACCTCCCGGGGGGGTCGATACTTCCTAAGGGTTTGGGAACTTTGGGACCTGATTTTTAGTTCCTCCATCTATTTCTCACTGAATTACAGAGCTCATTATTTAACGTTTCCACACAGATTAGGCAGATTAAATTCATACTTCCTGGTCCCTGGAGGAAGTTCCTGCAGTTAATGTTTCTGATTGGAGGAGAACTGCAGTGTTTTTCCTGCAGTTGCAATCCAACCAAGTTTATTTCTTTAGTCCAGTTTGCTGTTAATGAAGGTGGACCGCACATGCAGGCGCGTTTCCACAGCTGAAGAAATGATTCCCCCTTTTCTTCTTTGTCCCCACTGCTGGTGACTGCTCATAAAGGTCAGTTTTAGGGTCTTTTTAAGGTCTTACTATTTTAGAAAGGTCAGCATAAAAAGCATCTGTGAGCGACGAGGTTGAATCACACCAACACATCAGTCCGGTAACAACGACCACTGAAGTGTGAACACTTAAAAATGAAGAACCAAAACATTTTACTGAGCATGTTTGCAAAAGACTGAAATCTTGTCCATCCATCCATCGTCTCATTCACTTCTCCTATCCAGGGTCGTTGGGGGGCTGGAGTCCATCCCAGTTACCAGTTATGCAGGTCACCAGTTTATTTTCAGCAGTGTCACAAGGAATTCCCTCAAATTGCTAAAAGGTATCAACCACACATGGAAATAATGTAGGGAGAAAATAAAGAGTCAGGATTAAACGACCAACAACAACAACAAGAGGCTGACGTATCAGTGAAACGTCACAAAACTTCAAAGTTCCCAGTAGACAAAAGCGACTCAGCTGTGACATCCACACCAGACCGCTTCATTAAGGGACGAACACTATCATTTTTGTTGTATTTGCACTGAGCTTCTCACAGCATCAGCAGCCCTGTTTCTGCAGCTTCACGTTTATTCTGACATTTGTTTGATTTTTTCTTGGTCTCTGTTGTTTCATCTTCATGTTCCACCTGAAACGTGTTTAAAATGATCCTGATTCACGAACATGAGAACAAACTGTCCGTGTGCAGGGTTAGTTATTGTTATTAAATCCTTTGTGTAGATGAGGCCGTGCACACAGGGTCAACCGCTCACACAATGAACTGATTTTTGCCCCTTTTTTAAAAATTGTTTGTGCAAAGACGTGAAAGAAAGAAAGACTGCACAATGTGCTCTGCACAAAGGGAGCCTCCAACACCTCGAGGTGATAATCACTTATCTCTCTGCCCTCCATTGTCTCTGCTCCATGTAATGTCATACGTCAGGCATAATGTCCTTGTCGGGGTAATCGATAAAGAGAGAGACAGAGAGAGCGGGAGAGCGAAAGAGGCGATGGTGAACGGGGAAATCAAGCTGTGGGCGAGCGAGAAGGATGGCAGAGTCATGTGACCCTGTGGAGAGCGAGGGGAAAGCTTTCATTGGCTGCTGGTTACTAAAGATGACAAGCGGATGCAGAGAATCATCCTTTATCAGTGTCAGTGAGACATTTAGAAGAAGCACTCAGAGTAACATGTGACTGGGACTCCGTGTTCATTACTGCGCCGCCGCGACGGCCTCGGCTCGGCTGCTGAACACCAGATGTTGAACCTGTTGCAGAGATTTGCTCCCGTTCACACTGACTCTGTGTTTGCTTTTCATTCATTCAGGTTTCACTTTGTTTTGGCTTCAGCGCGCGAATCAGATTCCATCCAGGCTGTCGCTCGTATGAATTAGGCGGTAACTGTTGCTGTTCACGGAGCGTGACCTAATAACCCTCATAGGCCTGTCACTGTTCGTGCCCTCAGCACTTCCTCTTGTGCCAGATCAGGCAGTGCTGATTCTATATTTGTCGTGTTTCACAATTCAAAACGAGCACTCACATGCACACGTGCAGGTATGACAACGATTAAAGGAGCAGCTCGAGTTATTCAACCAAAATAAATCCACAATGAAAGCAAGAGTGGAAACAGAGTTCATGAGCAGTCAGAAGAAAAAGAAAGTACCCAAGGTTCACAAGAAATACATAAGACACGAGGAAAATCATCTGCATCTAAAATTATACGAGCACAACTTAAACTGAACACACGGATTCTGATGCACGAGTTCATTCATTTAGAGATGTGTGACAACAAAAGTCCCAAAGTGCTTACAAAGTGAAAGTTGTGTGAGAACCACTGAGTCCACCTCGTGGCTTGTAGAAGCTCTGTTAGCAGGAGCGAAGGTTTCTGTGTGGCCGTCATGTCGCTGTGGACGAGCTCTGGTCGTCTTCACAGCGCAGCTTCAGGCCATCGAGGTTTGCAGCGTTCATTTCTGCACAGCACTCACTCAGCTTTAGGCATTCTTAGATCTGCTGCTGGTTTCTACCAAGCTTTAAACGGTGTTGGAAGGTTACTTTTCAAATGTATTCCATTACAGATTACAGATTACAGATTACATGCCCCAAAATGTATTTTGTAACGTATACATTACTCAATGACAGTAACGTATTCTGAATACTTTGGATTACTTAATATATTATCATGCTTTTTACAACTACATGAATGTCCTATTGATTTATTACTGTTACTGAAGGCTACTCTCCACACCAACACCAACCAGATGTTTAAATCTTAATGTAAATGAGTAACAGCAGGTGGACATTAGGTAAGGCTGCACTTTTTGCAGTGATCTCGTATAGAAAACTATTCCTCGCGTATATAAAACAGGTCTGCGGCTCTGAACCGTAGTAAAGGGACCTCTGGCTGATACGTCGGGTTCATGTCGGCTCGTAGCTGAAAACTAGCTTTACTTTGTTGTCTGGGTCAACTTTGCTAGCAGAGACAGAGAGAGGCGTTGAAAGGCTGCTGCAACGGGACTTATTATTTCAGAGGAAAACAGGAACACAGTCGAGTCTTAACAGCTTACTTACAGCTGGGCTCGTCAGGCTCTCTTCTTGGCTGCAGTGGTTATTATTATATTTACATGCTTCCAGCTCCTGTTTCTGCTCTGTGACAGCTCGTACTTGTCCTTGTTCTCCCTCCTCGTTCACAGACGGGTCCATTCTCCCTGCAGCACATGCTTTAGGCCTGTAACACTCTGCCTGTTGCCTTCATATTAAAGCATGTTTTGAATATTAATTTTAAAAAACATTTCTTCACGCCCTTATACGGGCCACAAATAGGGGAGACAGGGCATTAGAGCCTCTTAATGCCTGTGTCTGTTTGGGTTTCCACCTGCGTGGAATTACCAAAAACAGAGAGGCCATAGCCCAACATATGAAACAGGAAAAGACCGCAATCCATTTATTTCAACAAAGTAACTGTATTCTGATTACCACCTTTTGAAACGGTAACTGTAACAGAATACAGTTACTCATATTTTGTATTTTAAATACGTAACGGTGGTACATGTACTCCATTACTCCCCGACACTGGCTGTAAAGCAGGAGTCAACTCAGTGTCTGTAAGATGACCCAGTGCTCGCTCCTTCACCAGCGTGCTGCAGTCGTTCTGAGGCGCTGAGCATTATAGACAAACGTCTCCTCTTTGGTCTCGTCTGTGCTGAGGACATTAGACCGGAGGTCTTTGCTCAGTGGCAGCTCTGCAGACAAACCACGCTCTTCTATCTTTTTCTGATTAATGATAAGCATAATTATTTTCTAATTACGGCTTCACAAACTTACCCTTTAATCAGGTAATTATTAGATATTTCTATGTTGCTTATAAAGGCTAAAGGTGCTACAGGTATTAAAGGTTTACTACTTTGCTTCATAAACAAATAGCTGTAAACGCAGCGCTGCCGTCAGTTGAGGATGAACCAGGTTCTGATTGGACGTTTTTCAGGAAAGCACTCTTTTTGTAAATGAACTGTTTTCAGCTCCGTGTCCTGGATTGTGCTGCCGAGTCAACCTGGAGTCTGTCTATGGGCTAAATAAACACGGCTGATCACAAACCTGCGCGTTACATTCAGCTCGTGCTGAAAAAGGCCGAACGTGACTCAGTGTTGCTTCAGAGGAAGTCACGGTCAGACGAGCTGCGAGCACTTCCTCTTGTGCCAGAAAGCGCGGGTTAAACACATCCATGTTGCCACATGTTTCACAGAGCGCGCGGCTCGTACGTTTTACATCCCATTAAATGTTACACATGCTTGATGTGATATTTGACCATTAGGGGGCCAAACAGGCGGAGACACATGCAGCTGTGCTCTGTCTGCCTACAGTAGACACACTGCAGGCATCTGGTGGTCAGAAGTATATAGACACCTTTGCTTTACAGTGTGTTTCAGGTAATTAGTGATTCTTAACTGTGTGTGTGTGTGTGTGTGTGTGTGTGTGTGTGTGTGTGTGTGT
>NW_024583030.1:163253-180561 GCF_018398535.1 Haplochromis burtoni
TGTGTGTGTGTGTGTGTGTGTGTGTGTGTGTGTGTGTGTGTGTGTGTGTGTGTGTGTGTGTGTGTGGATGGCTGTCTGTCTCTGGTGACCTGTCCGGGCTGGTTCCACCTCCTGACCTCCTCCCTGCTGACACTGATTCAGACTCCTCCCTCCATCAGACTTCAGCCGTCCCTCAGAATGACTGACACTCAGCCTTCCTCTGAGACGCTTCAGTGAACAGTAGATGGATCAGCTGATGAGCCGGTGCATCCTCAGGTCCTGCGTCTGGCATTTTTTCCATCTTCTCTGGAGCGTTTCTTTAGTTCTTATGTTCTCCTCTTGTTCGGGTTCCTCAGATTAAGGACCCGGTGCGTGACGTGCTCAGATCTCTTTGGAGATCACCTGGTTGGTGCAAAAATACTTTTAATGTTGTCTTTGATATTTTTCACAGATACAATCTAAAGAAAACAAATAACAAGCTTCTGTGACAGGCTGCTGGTAACAAAGTGTCTGCTCATACAGTTACAGGCTGTTTCTTTGCTGCGTTGTGTGTCATGGGCAGAGACAGCAGCGGTTCATGAGTTTGGAGACTTTCGTATGCTTGAATGATTTATAGGTCAAGTGGCGTTCCTCTGAAAATGGACAGGAACATGGACTGAGTGGAAAATGTTCTTCTTCTTCATCATCAGCACTGCTTTATTATTTGTCTGATATGGATTCAAATCCACCAATAAAAGTCTTCATGGAGTCTCAGTGTGTTCTCGTCAAACGATGTCACTTTGTTGTTTTTTACTTGCTTTGACTTTTTGACCTTTTGACTTTATGAACTCACAACACCAAAATCCTGCAGAGGATCGTTTTTCTTTACCTCAAATATTAACTTGTACCTTCAAAATCACAGTGTAGTAACTGCTTCCATCAGATTTTATAGCAGTGCATTCTCTCTATTAAATAAATACCAAAGAAAGGTGGACATCAGTTTAGTGTGCCAACATTTAGAGAAACCTTTTGCTCTAAACTTTGAAGTTGAGAGTTTTTTGAGAGAAAAAAATAAAGTGTAATAGAAAATGTATAAAACTGGTTTATCAGCCAAAAACTGAAAGTATTCGAGGTTCGAGATAAAAATCAAACTGTCAGAGGAGTCCTCGCTGTGGGGGAGGAGCGGACACAAAGAGCTTCACACTAACCTGATCAAAAACCGCAGGTTTAAGAGAAACTGCTCTCAGTGCAGATTACACTGAAGCCGAAACAACAACTGGATGTTGGAAATGTCAGAAAAGCCTCTGTGAGCTTCGCACTCTCAGATTCATCTGAACTTCTTCTGCTGCGTCCACCTCACTGCGTCGCTGCGACAGGTTCAGACATGTCGGCTGCACGCCGGATGAATGATACACAACCACCAGAAAACCTTTCCCTTTGCCGCCGCCACGGTGGCCCTTCTTTATCTCTCCTCCCTCCAGTCACGATGACACAGCCTGAACATTGGCCTGCAGGAGCCAGCAAGAAAAACCAGAAACCAAACAGAAGCTTTGTGTGTTTGAGTAACGTCGACTCACCCACAAACCAAACGTCTCCCCTTACAGGCTGACTGGGATTAACTTGAAACCTGGATTAGTGTCAGAGCTGAAGCTCCGAAAATATTTAAAATCCAATTCAAACACCCCGAACTGATGAACTTAAACTGAGCTGATGTGGTTAAATATTCAGGAGCGAGTTATTGAGCTCAGCTGCAAACTGAGCATCTTTATACCCAGATGTATGGATGAAGCATTGATGGTTAATAAGTGAGCCTGCGTGGTATTTTAAATGGATGTAAATGTTATTTTAAAAGGCAACATAAGGCAAATTTATTTGTAACGCATCTTCAGCAGCAATGCTTTTTACAAAAAACAGCATCAAGATGTTAAGAAGCATAAAGCAATCTGACAAAAATAACAGCTATTAATCAAAATGTTAGATTTGATTAAATCTGAGTTGAAATAATCCTGTTTACACCTCAGGCCTCATATTCTCTAACTCAGCTGACACTACAAACACTTGCTCGTTACGTTAGCTGATGATTCTACATGAAGTTAAATAAACGGTGAAAGTCCACATCATAGAGTGTGTCAGAAGAAGCTAACTGTAGCTTGTAGAGTAACGTGAGCTGAAGCATCAGAGAGACTAAGGGTGTGTCCAAATTCCTGAGCTGCATCCTCCTGACCGATTACGTCACAGCAATGAGCTGAAGGCTGTCCAAAGTCGTGGACTCCTCCAAATGCAGCCGACAATTGCGTCCTCCTTTTCCCCGAATTTGAAGGATGGGTCGGGTGTGTCCTTCTTGGCCCACCATATCCCAGAATTCATAGCGCGGCCGAGCCAATTCCAGTTTCCAACAATGGGTCACGAAGTAAGCTTTCAAGATATTTAGCTGTGTAAACTTCAAGTATCTGCTCGGTTTATCAAGATGAAGACCGAGACAGCTGGTGGAGGAAGCAGCCCAGGAATTAAATGTAGTTCCATTAAGCAAAGCAGCTAAATATGCTACATTTAGCTTTAAGTCTTAACACAGTTTAAACAGAAGAGTTATATAAAAAATAAACTCCATACAGTTGTTTTAAAAGTTTACATTTACTATAGAGACCAAAACAGTTTTTGTACCAGGCTGTAAACATGTTTATTCCAGCTGCACATTTGGATGTTTTAACTATGGGGACGGACTCACTGCTGGAGCCTCGAGTGGCCGTTAAAGGAACTGCAGGTTCTGGGACTCGATAACTTCATGGAAACAAGATTATTTTATGTTAGTAATATGAAAATATCCCCAATATAAAAGCAACGTTCACTTAAATTCTATATAACAAGTCGACATATTCCAGTTGGTATGACCCGCAGTTTAATACTGTAGCAATGACTGGATTGTTTTCTTTTTAGAGCTCAGTAAAGATGATCTGCACTCTAAACTAAAGTTTCTGTCTCTGCGTTTAAATTTAAAGTTGCGTCTGAAACGTTCTTAAACGTATAACTGGACATTTTTCATATGATGATTGTTACAGCCTGAAGCGGTTTCCCACCACACACACTGGGAGTGTATCAGAAGACGCAGCTGTCCGTGAACAGGCTGAGTTATTGTCTGCGTCCGCTGCTGATTTGCATCAGTGACCAGTTTATGTGACTGCACTCGCTGCTGCGGGGTGACGATAATCATGTAGCAGCGGCTGCTTCAGTGAATAAAGTGAGACGGCGTGTGCTTCGTGTAGTTTTCATTTCTGAAATCTAAAATTTACACTGAACTCCAGTGTTAGCGTGGACCTATTCTGGCATCAAATCCCTGAACCTTACCAACTGTGAGCGGCGGCATGCTCAGCTGTGTTATGGCAAAGGAGGACCAGCTGACACCCAGCATGGTCCGACCAACCTGAGAACCAAAGTGTGTTATTGGACTAAGTAAAGCGCTATACAAATACAGGCCATTTACCATTTATTTATCACTGAATTAAACTAAACTAACAGCAGTCTTTCTTCTGCTTCTCCTGAACATTAAGTACCTGTCTCAGCTGATATTGATCTTCTGTGATTCAAATTCAGATCTGTGGTTAATCAAATGATCTACAACCAATTGACACGCCGCAAACTCAGAGCTTTGGAGGCCAGAGGCAGCTGACTGCTCTGCACGGCCGTTAATCCAACCTTGGCTCATAGATTTGTTTGGTACTCGGAGATGGACCGACGGACGGGTTCTGGTGCACCAAATCAGTACTGAATCTGACTGACCAACTCTGTTACTCTTTTCTGCTTATAATTGATTAATTGTGTTACTTTGTTTACTTTGAGAAAACATTTCGGGCTTCTTTCAGTTTCCAATGTGTCAAACACACCGGAAACACAGATGTTTAGAAGACATCATCAGTCTTGTCTGCAGTTGGTGAGCCTGATGCAGGCAGTAATGCACATCTACAAGCCACGTGCATGTTTGATTTGTCAACTCTACATTTACAAAGTTTCTTCTTTTTTGGAAACCGAGCCTGGTTTTATGATTTTAATAGTCAATGTTTTATTGGGGTGTAGTTCATGTTTTAAGAAAAAGAGGACATCTTTAAAAGAAGTTCAAACCTGATGGAAATACGTCATCTCTGCTAGTTTCTGTGCTAACGCGGCTGATGGTTTTGACTCTACAGTAGGATGCTGAAGTCACATGATGAATAAATGATGGACGTAGCCATCGTGATGTCACCTGTTACTTTGTAAAGACTGAAGCTGAGCCCACTGACCATCATCATCTTATCTTACTGAAAGAAGATGTCACATCAGAGGGATACTGGATGCTTATACGCTAGCGACTTGTCGATCACACCCAGCTTTACTGTCCTTCTGGGAACTAATGGACTTTGATTAGAGTTGAAACACACGAGAGAGACCACAAACTGTTGATGATAGCGTTTACTGAGGTCACACGGCGCTCTCGATTCGACACATAGGATGATTTTTTTCACTTGTTTTAAACTATAATAGTTGAATGATCTGTGTCTTCAGAATCATCAGGAACTTTTCTTGGGAGCTTTTTTACTTTGCTGTTGTGTTTTACATCTGGTGTTACCATGGAAACCAGATTTAACGAAGCCTAAGCCCGAAAATACAGAGATTTACCTGCAAGGTTAAAATTCGGACGTAGCTTCAGGTTCTGAAAAGCACCTTTTTCTTCTATAATGGCCAACAGGGGGCGACTCCTCTGGCTGGTTTAGTTGTATAGAAGTCTTTGACACATTGACCTTTGGCTCTCCCAATCTATAACCTCATTAAAGACTTTCCTGGTGGCTCTATGGTCGCAATCAATACCATATAATGTTCCTTTTTAAATAACGATCTCTGTTAGAGTCAAAAATGACAATGACTCGGGGTACGAGCATGTGACTTATAACTCCTGGCAGTATCAAGTTTCTCGTCTGGTTTCAACACCAAGACGCTTCTGGACGATTCAGTAAGGGATGGCTCATCACATTAGCTACATCCATCATCTTTACTCAGTATATGAATGTAATGCACAGTATAAAAGTTGGGCTTTAATGCACAAGTTCAAAATCAACACATAAACAGGTCGACGCGCTGCAGGTGCATGTCAGCAAATTCATATTTTCCACACACTCAAAACGTGGTTAGATGGATGCAGCAGGGAGACAGAGTTTGGTTCTGTTGAAGGATCACCGCCTCCATCTGCTCTCTCTGATACCTGTTTAAATATTTTATAATACAGCCTAATGAAACATGAAGAGCCCGGCTTTTCCAAACAATTAAGCATAATGAGTGTCTCTCAGAGATCGTGGCGCTAAAACTAAAAGGCAACAACTGGGAAATCAAACATGTCAAAGACAGAACTGAAACTCTACACTGATGGAAGCACAGTCCGGATCCAGCTTCCGGGCCCGCTCTTTACCGCCAGCCGACTGAGCCTAGTTTCGAATTGACGGACGTCGGCGGTAACCAATCAGCGCCTGCCGTGCGCCAAAGCCGTGTTTATTCCACTTAACCGACCAATCGGAGCCGTCCTCTGCGGCCAAGTGCGTCATCAGAGTAGAATGTGAATGTGGGCTGCCTGTTACCGGAGCACACTTTGCTCCCATCCCCCATCTCCACTGAGCAATGGCGGCTACCCTTTTTTGCGTGCCGCTTTGTCCTTCTCAGTTCAGCTTGTAAAAGCCATGTGTACAAAAGTCGGTAAGGAAAATACGTGTTTGCCCTTGTGTTTCATAAGAATGCGCGTCAGTTCATGAGCACATTAGAATTATTTTCCGCACTTCTCTCATCGCATGTCTTTTATGTCGCACTGCTTTTTTTCCCTCCTCCACGGCGGGGCATTTCTCTGTGGGTCCTAACAATGGAGGCGGAGGAAATGAGGCCACCAGCACTGTTCACTGCACCCGCTCACTGAGCCCGAACAGCCCGAATCACGGCGTGAGAGCCGGCTGTGTGTGTGTTGTTCGACGGGCACTGTGTTTATTTGTGTCTCGACCTTGGCGCACGAATTTATGGGCTGTTATGTAAAAAAAAAAAAAAAGCCCTCAAGAGTGTCAAGTGCGCACATACAGGGATGAGTTTCAAACATGGACGTCGGGAAGGGGCGGGGCGACGAAGAGCTGCGATGTGACATGGCGGCGCCGCTCCACATTTACACTCTGAGCGCCTTTTATCTGACTGATGTTGTTCACATGGAGCTTGAGATGTGACACTAACTTTTGGGGAGAAAAGCCCGATTTAATCCTTAATAACATCCGTGTCGTCCACGTTTCCCTCCCAAACACTTCGCCTCTATTCCCCCGTCGCGGCGGTGGGCGGGAGAAACCGTCTGAAGTCGCCGCTTGACTCGTCCAGACGCACATCAATCAATCAAAGTGACACTACGTCAACCGGAGCGCTCTCGATTCGACATATTTACTGCGTAACTCGACGGAAACTCGATTTTCTTGCGCTCACGGTGCTGTGGAGCTGCCACGGTTCCGGCTCCGGTCCGTTTTGTGGGCTTTTATCGACTCTGATTATTGTTTTAGGGGAGAAAGGGACGGTTGCAGCGATAGAATAGGAGGGGGCGTGGCCTTTGGGTTAAGAAATCCTATCCATTGTTACTCTACGCGCTAGGAGAACACCTCTGCCGAGGCCCTGGCCAATCAGAGACCACCGACCTCATGAAGACCCCGCCCACAAGCCTATATTAAAGGCTCGGCCGTCAGAAGCATTGGCCACTGGCACAATATAATACTGATTGATCCGCTAACCGAGACGAGGGGATTTACTTTATTCAACCTTTCATTTCAGCCGTCCTTTATTTTATTCTACTAAACAATGGCAGACACACAGGTCGACTCCGGCTCGGATATCTCTGCCAAGGTAAGCCGCCGCACACCTCCATTCGCGGGGCCGTGTCTCCGCGGAGCCCCCTTACAAGAATAAAGCTCTCCAGGCTCTAACCTACATTTAAAACCTCTCCGTCGTCGCTTCGCGCTCGCTCGGACTCTGTGGAGTCTGAGGTGGAGAAGAAAAGTCGGTGTTCGCGTCTTTCCCCCTGAACTCGGTGTGTAGAGGGAAGTGGGGGGTCTCGGCACCGCATCACGGGCAGCGTTAAAGCGCCGCGGCTCATTGTCCGGAGCGTCCCGGTCTGCGCGGGTCTTTGTTTCTGCCAGCAGCTCGGTTCTCCTGCTGCTCCACGCGCACATCCAAGCGGGACCCGGACACCGAGCAGCTCCGGTCCCCCGGCTCGCTCCCCGCGGGGTGTTCGGGCTCGTTGTGAGCGCCGGGGCGCCGCGCACATCTATCCCGCATCTCGTGCTCTTAACGCGTATAGATCGAGGGGAGGTTCCGTTCCCGGTGCAGGTACTCGGTCGGGTCGCATTACCGGGAGCGGTGACGGACTGAGCGGCCGGTGGATGCGTGGACGCGGACCTCCAGCCCGGGGTTTGCTCCGTTTGAATGGAGGACAGCGCGTCAGGCGGTGCGTAGTCCTCCGCTGAACTTTCGGTTCTGCACTTTTCCTCCCGCCTTTTTTATTTCTTATTTCCGTGAGCCCGTTTGTTAACGCCACCGATCTGCCTGCACCGTCTGACCCCGTTTGTTTACAGACTCCGGAAGGTCGGCGGCCGCCGCTGCTCCAGCCTCAGCTGCTCCGGTCTCCGCTCCCGGAGCGCGTGAGCGGCTGTGAGCGCGGGGCTTCCGCTTTGCTTTGGTGTTTTCGGGGCTTGTTTGCAGGGCGCGCTTCGGTCTCAGGGGAAACTTTTCTTTCTTTTTCTGTAATGCAGCCACTTCTTTCTGTGTGTGTGTGTGCGTGAGCGCGCGCGCGTGGCCGGGCTGTGGAGGTGTGATGTGACGCTGCTGGTTTTCCCCTCTTTCTGCGGGTTTTTCCTCCGTTTAAACGTTTGAGCTGCTTTTGTTGTGAAAACGCGAGTTTTTGTGCGCGTGGACTTTGGATCAGATCGGGTAAAAGTTTAATCGCCCCCGCGAGGGGAGTTGTGGCTCCGCGGACCGCGATCATCCCGGGAATCAGAGCAGCAGCGAGCCCGATAATTCTGAGCGATTGTAACAAATGTCCATTTGGAGGAGGTGGTGAAGGTGTAGAGGGGAAAAGTTGGACAGGCATTAGCGCGGGTAATCCGGGGAGCCTGTTCACTATTTTTAGTTGTGGAGCGTTTTTACGCACAGGCGCGTTTTTACGCGCAGCGCGCGGCCAGCCTGCTCTCCTCCTGCCGCTTAACAGCTTAATGGATTTCAACCAATAAGATTATGGAGAGCAATTAATCAATAACAGCCTACGTGTGGATGCGTGAGGCGCGCGTGTGGCGGGGATAATAGGCTGTGAGGGAACAAAACGAGGAAGAGGAGCGGCGTTAGTGCGCGCTGAGCTCGAGCACGGAGGCGGAAGGTGCCGTGTCTTCGCTCGCCTGCCATGTGTCGTCTTCTATTGTCCTTTCCTGCCTCCGTTACAACGAGCAGTAGCAGCAGCGTGCATCGCGCTCTCTCCGCCGCCTCCTCCTCCTCCTCCATCACCGACCCCTCCTCCTGCTCCCTCCCTGCTCCTGCGCCCTCCTGTGTTATTTTAAACGGGGTGCATCCTGGGTATTGCAGTGCCTCTCCCGGGCGTGTCTCGTGACATATGGCGGCGACAGCGGCCCATAGAAGACTACAATACCCAGAATGCCCCGCGGGCCACATCAAAGTATCAGATTACAACACATTAGAGGGGATGGAGTGGGAGGAGAGGGAAGAGGTGGGGGGAGGATCTGCGGAGACCAATATGGTGTTTAAATAGGAAGGCAGAAAAACGTGCAGCTCCCAGCAAGCACTGGGACGCTGCTAAGTAGGCCAGTAGGTAGAAGGGCAGGTAGCGGTGGGCGGAGTCTAAACCCAGCAGCGCGTTTTGGTGGGCAGATGAGCAGGTTCAGTTTCTGATGTTTGCTTCTGTTTGTTTCCAGGACCTGAAAGAGAAGAAGCTGGTGGAGGAGAAGGAGAACGGCAAAGACGCCGCCACCAATGGGAAGGTGAGCGCCATCGCCGCCGCCGCCGCAGCAGCTCTCTGCACAGAGTCGGACATTTTTAACCATTTTTGTGTTTTCCAGGAGAATGAGGAGAACGGTGAGCCCGAGGTAGATGACGAGGAGGACGAGGAGGTGGACGAGGAAGAAGAGGAAGATGATGGAGAAGGTAGCTTGAAGGCTTGTTTGCCTTTTAAAAAATAATGAACTCTTGTTAGTCTTTCTCACCTTTCAACTCCTGTCCTGTAGGTGATGAGGAAGATGAGGAGGAGGACGACGACGAGATTGAGGGTGGCACAAAACGGGCAGCTGAGGATGACGAGGACGACGACGAGGTGAGGCAGCGGCGCTTAAAACGCCCTTAAATCGAGCGTCGCCGTGACACCCAGCAGGCGCCGGTCTAACCCGCCACCGTCTTCTCTTCTTTCAGGACGACGTCGAAACCAAGAAGCAGAAAACCGACGATGACGATTGATGCGTTTCCCCCGCGCCATCCTGCTGAACCACTTCCTGATTCTTCACCTCTGACCATTTTTCTATGTCGCAGGTGGAGGGGCTGGAGGACTGATTTAAAGGAAAAAATAATAATAATAAAAAAAATCCAACATGGTCATTAGCAAGTAGAGTTCAACAAACACCCGCCACGTCCACACTCACCCGAGCTCCCCTCGACGCTGCGAGACAAATTTTCTAGAGGAACCCGCCACCGCATCGACGACGCAGAAATCCGGCTTCTCTTCAGCAACAACACAAAAGGAGAATTTGTTTGTATTTTTATTTACATTTTATATTTTTGTACATATTGTTAGGAGAGGGGAGGGGGGCAGTTTCTCTCTCGGCAGCGATCTCGTCAGACCAAATCGGTGCTTCTCTAACGAAAGATTTTACTTGGTTGACCATGTTACGATATCTCAACAGATCTTAGAAAAACGTGTAAAAAAAAATAAAATGAATAAAAACATGAAAGACAACCTCTTAAGCCGTTGAACTCAGAGCATTCCAGTAAATTTAATGTATGTACTTTAGCTGTACCATAACTAGTTTGTTTGTATGGGAGGGTAAGGCCAAAGAAAAGAGCCTCTTTTCTTTTTCCTTTCTTTTGGTTTTTTTTCTTTTGGTTTTGTTTTTGTCGGCGACTTTTTGTTTTATGACGGCCTGTTTTGATGTATGTGCAAAGTTTGTTGTTTGACAATAAACCGGACTTTTATTTTGTGAGTTGTACTTTGTATCTCTGCCCCTTTTTATTTGTGCTTTGCTCTCCTGTGAGGAAGAGGAAGCAGTGCAGGTAAACCTGAGGTCTGCTTTTACTTTAGGGTCACAACAGCGAGGAGGTGGGTCCAGCACAGTCTATTGGACATTTTACACTCATTACATCCATATAATTCATATTACATAAAAATTAAGGTTTGGTACTAAAATAAACTGGCGGTTCCAAAAGACTAAAATGTGGTTTATTTCTTTTGGATTTTTCTCTTCTTTTTGTCTATACTGCAAACATGCAAACAGAAGCAGTTCTGATAGTTGAAAGTTGTAAGAATAACATAATGTGTCACATAAATAAGGGTTTCTGCATGAATTTAAAGTTTTAACATTAAAATAAAGCATATTAAGGTCTGAGAAGCTGATCTGTATTCTAATAAATTTCCTCCGTTTGTAGAGGTTGTGTTTAAGGTCCGTGGGAAAAATCATTGCCAATAAGTTTAATTTTGTATGTTAGTCTGTTAGTAAATTTATTTGGACCAATGTCCAGGTAAGTGCACTTCTACAATTTCAAGTTCTTTGGTTTGAAAATGTAAAAAGTGCAGAAAAAAGAGTAAAAAGTTGGATAAATTCCTGATTCAGGATCTTCCAGTGAGGCGGTGGAAAACTGCACAATAAGAAGTGAGAGCTTAAGCTCAAAGTCGTGTTTTCAGATTCAGTGTTTTGTCTAAAATCCAAAGATTCTCTTCATACTGCTGAGCAGTGTTTTATATTTAAGGTCTTAATGCATCATTTAAACACGATGAGTCCTCAACTTTATGTTTTTAAAGCTTCCTATAATTCATAGAACAGTTTGGGGACCTGATGAATACAAGAACAAGCAGCACACTCACTCACAGCTTCAAATATTTAATCACTGCTTATACAATGAATGTGTCGTCTGTGAAAGTCCAGTTTAAATCTTTCTCTGGTTTTATTCAGACACAGAAATCGGCATCGTTGAAAGTTGGTGCTCATAAAGAAAGAAGAAAGTCATATTTCAGCTTTGCGGCTGATTAGCAGAACATTTTGTGGCAGAAAAGGTAAAATATTATGAATCTGTTATCAAAGGAAGCAGACAGAGCCCCTCTAATGATCCGGGCTACAGTTTCCCAGTTTATGGAAAAGACAACATTCCCGCTGAGCGTGGAAAATCAAAACTTGTTATTCTTCCTTTAACTTATCAAACTGCTCCCTAAAACAGCTCAGTGATATTTGCACAAGTAACAGAAACCCGACACTTTTCAATATTCATTAGACAACATTAAAGACATGAACATGAATACAACAGGTCAGGTTCGAGCACCCCTAGAGGCGAGCTCTGGTACTGCACGGTTTATAAGGCTTTTATAAAGCTGCACTTCCTGTTCCACATCCAGCAAACAGAATATACAAATTCACATTAAAAAGAAAACAAACTCATTCTGACTCATCATCCAAATCTCACACAAACCTAACAAAAAGTTCTTCAGACATTTCTGAGCTTTTTGTGTTATATTTGTGGGTTTTCTTGCTTTAACAAGGCTGCAGTTAACATGTCCTCAGATGTCGCTGTGAGCTCTTCCCATTCTCAGAACTTTAGATTAACCATTTATGGTGTTAGTCTGAATTTTCACAAAATGAGTTACAGCACAAGCTGATTTCTAATCCTCTGCTCAGATTTTACTCTTGCAGTCTGCCCTCCATGCATTTAGCTCCTGATGTGAGCCCAGATGAGTCGCATGGAAACATCATAAACTCTGATACGATGCGCTTCCTTAAACAGTCTTTAGTCATCTTCATTTTGAAGTTTGATACATTTGTTTTACAGCATCAGCCGAGCAGGGAATCACGTTTGTGTCAAAGCCTGTGAAAAAATATTAATAACCACCAAAACGACAACATGAATGGACCAGTTTGTATAATGAGTGTTTGTAATTTTCACACTTCTGTCAATATTTGGGTATTTTGGGGTATTTGAAATCGAGCAAAGGGCCAGAGCACGTCTCCCAGGCTTTCTCAGCCCGAATCAGCCCAAACCAGCTGTAGAGTGTGAAGTTTTAGTTTAAACATGGAGGTCAAAATGATCTAAGACGGCCTAAAATGAACCAGAAGATGTAGAAATGTTTATTAAAATTATGATTACTTCTTTGATTCTTGTTTTTTTTGTTTTGGATGTTACAGATTTTTCCAGATTCACATCCTCACCACAGACTGTATTTAAAAGATGGCCGTCACCAGTTAGTACAAGTAACCTCACAGCGGTAATATGATTGGTCAGATCATTGAATTAAACAGGCTCCAACAGCATAAACATGGTGCAGAGGTCTAGTTCAGGTGAAGCTAGCCGACAGCTAGCAGCTCCAGCCACCTGTGTCACCATCCACCTGTCAGTCAAATAGGCCACACCCCTAATAATGGTGAAATTTTTCATGAGGCTGTAAACATGTCTACTTCTGCTCTAATATTCAAAAGGTAAACATAGAAGTCTATGGAGCCTCTGGTGGACATTACAGGAACTGCAGCTTTTTGAAATTTAGATTTGTTGGACTGCAGGTATAAAAACTTTCAGGAAGGAGAACAGGCTCCAGTCCAGCGGGCACAGACTGCTACACACAGCGCTGCAGTGGAAGCACATTTTCTCATGTGTGCTGATAGCACTCGTGTACCTGTGCACAGCAGCTGCAGCTGTCTGCCGTCAGTGTGTTACAGCGAGTCGAACATGACGGAGCCTGAAGGACGGAGGAGGATCTGATCTGTGTTCAGTCATGTCGGCCGCAGCCTGCAGAGCAGAGATCCACACAGGAATGTCGAAAACACAGCGAGCGGCTTCATTACACCCACAGGATCACAGAAACCATGGCAACGTGTGTGTGTGTGTGGGGGGGGGGGGGGGCACGGACAGGTGAGCTCCACAGGTGTGAATCATTAGCAGTGTTTAAGGGTTCCTTAATTTTTGTGTTTAAGTAAAATGTCTTATAAAATCAGTGAATTACAAAAACACATTGTTCACTATTTGCTTTATGAAGACATGTTTTAGAAATATTTATTATTCATGAATTCTATTTTTGACACATGTAAGTTATCATTTTTATTATATTTATAGGTGTCAGGGCTGCACATTTTTACATTTCATATATTTTTCGCACTCTCGCTGCACTTTATTCTTCTTTATCATATTATATTAAAACTTTATTTTCTTGTAATTTGTGACATTTTTTAAATTCTCTTAAATTTTCCATAAATGATAATCATGACTTTTTTACTCTATTCTACTCTATTTAGTTTGATTTTATTTTGTTTACTCCAGCGCCCCCTTCAGGAGAACAGCCCCTGCGTTCAGCGTAAATGACCTTAAATAGAATTAGTTGTAAATATCTGAGACTGCGCGTCTTTGCTGTGTTGTGTTTAAGGACCGCAGTAAACACCAGTCACACCAGTGAGGCTGGTCCCAGTCGTCCTGCAGGTCGGTGAAAGTCAGCGGCTCTCTAACCGGATCAAGTCTGTGAGCTGAAAACCTGAAATCCCTTCTTACCTCAGCAGGTGGTCTGACGCAGCAGAGCAGCAGCACCCCCGCAGCTCTCACATGGTTCGTCCCACACAGCAGCAGAGCAGAGGGAACGGTCCACCTCTGCAGCAGGGAGGGGGGAGGACAGGAAGCCGTGAGGAGGTTTTACCTGAATGTGTCAGACACGGAATTACACTGAAATAAGTGTTTCGGGTGGTTTTCTTTTACTTTTTAAAAAAAGACTTTAAACTGTGAAGTGACGGCGGCCGAGGGGGGGTGGGGGGCTGCTGCAGGGCGACAGATGCTGGAGGAGAGATAAGACGAGATCACAGGCGGAAATATTTAACCTGTTTATCCAGCAGTGCAGGAAGCCGTCAGATTATTCAAGTAGTAATACCGCAAACTACAAGTACTCGTTCTGTGCGAACCCTGCCCAGAGATGAATTTTCTTAATTATAGATTGTTAATATTCTCATTTGAATAATTCTTAGCTGATTATTTGATTTGTAAAAAATGAGAAATGAGAAAAATTCTCGTCAAGGTCAAAAATCCAAAATTATTTCCAAGAAAAGAGAAAAATATTTGAATTAAAATGTTATGAAATATTTATTCATGTTGTAGTTAAAGCTGTAGTAGGATGATTAGGAGGTCACATTAAATGTAGTGTCGTCTGCTGCCTTCTGTCAGAAGCTCTAAATCAGTGAAGAAGTAAAGCTTCTGCAAGCAGCTCAAACTGTTTTCCTCCAAAACTTCAAACTTTATTTTGCTGCCTGATGATGCATCACAGCTGCAGCTGCAGCTGCTGCAGGTGGAGCCGTCTGCATGCACAGTGGTTCCCAACACATGGGACGGACCCCTCAGTAGGGTCACCTGACGAATGTGGAGGTTGTTTTATGAGAGGAAAGAAGACGAAAAGCTGCCGTGGTCTTTTTTCTGAGATTTCTATTTTGCATTTAAAGAGTGTTTGAAAATAAGAAGCTGTTATGGAGCTCCAGAATATTCTTGAACACCCATCCATTCATTTTATTTTTATTTTCATCTTCTTTAGGAATAAAAATCAGTCTTCAGGATGTTCAACACAATGTCTTAAATTTCTGTTGAGTTCTTTTAGATTCATTTTTATACCTACTGTAATTCAGCTATATTGGTTGATGAATTTTCTAACTCCTTTATTTCAACATGTGCCTCGATTTTAAACACTGTGGCTCCATTAAGGGCTAAACGCTTCAAGCCCACTTACCAGCCATGGCTGAATGAATCCACTCGCACCCTCAGGCGTGAACGTCACCGAGCCGAGAGGAAATGGAAAAAAAGACGAACTTCAAGTGTCCCTGGAAATCCTGCATAACTGCCGATCAAAATATCAGAAGACTGACAAAACTGCAAAAGCTTCCTTCCTGACAGAACTTATTGCTAACAACAGTCACAAGCCTCAAGTTTTGTTTAAAATCTTTAATTCAGTTATTAATCCCTGAGGGATGCCTCCCCGGCTCTCTGTGAAGAATTCTTACATTACTTTATAGATAAAATTTCAGCACTGAGGGCAGCATATCTACCAGCAGTTAACCAAACCCCAGTTTCTGAATGCTCTATGGTTTTTCAACAGTTTGAGCCTGTATCTTTTTGGACTCTGAAAGAAATAATTGATCCTATGAGAAGCTCTAATACGCTTCCTTCCCGCATTATTAAGGAAGCTCTGACTAAGACTAATCCCTCTATCTTACTTCTAACGAACTCTTCACTGTCCTCAGGCTGTGCTCTGACTGCCTTCAAACGCACAACCGTACAACCTGTAATCAAGAAAAGCAACGTTGACCCCAACAGTCCTTCAACCTACAGGCCGATCTCTAAACTTCCTTTCATGTCTAAAATTTTAGAAAAAATAGTTCACCAGCAACTTCAGTCCTTCTTAGAGACACATGGTGTCAGTGACAAATTTCAATCTGGATTCAAACCCCATCATAGTACCGAGACAGCCTTATTGAGAGTTTAATGATCTCCTCCCAGCTGCCGATTCTGGGCGCCCTGTGGCTCTAGTCTTATTAGATCTAACTTCTGCTTTCGATACGCTGGACCATAATATTCTCCTAACACAGCTAGAACATGTAGTTGGCCTTAAAGGTAATGTTCTTTCATGGTTTAAATTGTATCTCTCAGACAGATCCTTCTCTGTCACCATGGGGAAATACTCTTCCTCTTCTGCCCCTGTTGATTGTGGTGTGCCTCAGGGGTCCGTATTAAGCCCCACGCTGTTCTCCCTGTACATGCTGCCCTTGGGACTCATCTTTAAAAAACATAACATCTCCTATCACTACTATGCAGATGATATCCAAATTTACTTTCCTCTAAATTTGGATGCCCTGTCCCTGCTCTCGCATTTGTTCGACTGTCTGCGGGAGGTTAAAGACCGGCTATCTCCAGCTATCGCCAGAACTCGCTTATCTTAAATGAAAGCAAAACAGAAATGATTGTTTTTGATAGCCATGTTCCCCTGGGCCAGCTAACTGATACAATGGGGTCTTTCGCCAGCCACCTTTCTCATTCTGCCAGAAACCTCGGAGAGCTCATGGATAGTTCTTTTAAATGAAACAAGCAGGTATCCACTGTGCTCAAAACAGCTTTTATCAATTACGCCAAATTTCCAAAGCTGAGCCCTATTTACCACATAAAGAACTCGAAAAACGTATCCATCCAGTCCCTTTTTTTCTTCAATAAAAATATAATTAACAAAAAAAGAAAAACGTATCCATCCCTTCATCACTTCTAGACTATTGCAACTCTCCTTACCTGGGCCTCCAACTCTCCCTCCTTCAGCACCTGCAGTCAGTCCAAAATGCGGCAGCACGCCTCTTAACCGGCACCAGAAGGCATGAGCACATCACCCCTGTCCTCGCTAACCTGCACTGGCTTCCCATCAAATATCGCATTGATTTAAAAATCCCTCTGCTCCCTTTTAAAATGTAAATAAATAATAAATAAATAACCCGGCCCTTAGCTACTTAACTGATCTCCTAAATTCGTACAACCCAAAGAGAGCACTAAGCCAACTGCTGCTAATGCAACCAAGGTCTCGTTTAAAAACCTGAGGTGACCGTGCATTTACCATCATTGCCCCTAGACTCTGGAATGATCTCTCAGTCGAAATCAGTACTTCAGAATCAATTCAATCGTTCAAATCCTGTTTAAAAACACACTTGTTTAACTTAACTTTTGAAACGAATTAGTTTGACTTTCATTCAGCCTGCACTACACCATATAAATGCAATTTTAAGTATAATTGTACTATTTCTTCTTTGTTCTGTCTGTATTGCAGTTTTATTGTGAAGCACTTTGATGTACACTAGTCTTTTAAATGTGCCATATAAATAAACTTTGACCTGACTTAATGATGATATACAGCTGAGCTGTGTTTTCTGATGCTGAGTGATGCTGATTGGTTGAGCACTCTCACTCACTCTGCGTTTTTACAGATGTTGTTCAGGGTCAAACAGGTTCCAAACCAGCTGAAGTATCTCTGTGAATCCTCTAAAACTGAGGAAAAGAGCTTCAGTGCTTCCTTCATTCTGTGTGTGTGTGTGTGTGTGTGTGTGCGCGCGTGTGCGTGCGTGTG
>NW_024583030.1:180593-189062 GCF_018398535.1 Haplochromis burtoni
GTGTGTGTGCGTGTGTGTGTGTGTGTGTGTGTGTGTGACTTGACATCAGATCTCAGCTGCAGGCTGAAAACATGAAGTCTGACCTTCTACAGGTTACAAACATCAGCTCCCTGCTGATTGGCTCTCCACACTCCCGCCTGACCATAAACTATCCAATCAGGTCTGTGCATGAGGAATTTGAACTGCAGGTTCACCTCATTTGATTTGGAGGTTATGCTGCTTTTAGCCAATCAGAGAGCAGCATGGGCATTTACTTTCATTCACTTTGATTCACTGAAATACTACAAAAGTACTGAAGTACTACAACTATTACAGTACTGTAACTACTACAGTTATTACTGCTGCAGCAGCTCAGCTATGAATCAGCTGATGCTTCTCTGTATAAGTAATCAGGTCTTTAAGTGTGTTTGGTGTTTTTTGTGTCTGCAGTTTTTAACCTTTCTCATGAGTCATGTGATCAACATGACTTCTTTAACCAGGTACAGAGTATTCGGATACTTTACTTATGTAAAAGTATCTGTCGCCCATCTTTTACTCACTTCAGTTCAGTTTGAGGCAACTGCCCCAACCATGAAAGCAAAGAAGCCGTCCTCATCTCTAACCTGAGTTTTACCTGCAGCCTGAATTACAAAGGAAAAAAAATCCTGTGATTTATTTTCCACATTGCTTTAGTTCAGCTATCAGGCCAAAGAGGTCACCTGACAGGTTATCAGCCCTATAAGTCAACCCAGGGTTTATCAATCCAGCTATGAGCACGTTCACAGGAAACAGGCGGGGCCTGCAGCATCCAACCAATCAGAAACATGAACAGGTCTGCGGCTGAGTGACTGATTTTAACAATGAGCATAAAATTGGAATATTAGAGAATTATAAAGATGTTAAATATGTGATACAGCCTGAAAGTAACACAGCTGCACTGAGTGCTGTATTATATATGATATTTAAATAAATCCAGTTAAAGCAACAAAGGCTGTAAATAAAGAAACCAGCTGAGTGTGTCGCTATCACGACTCTGTCATTCAGCTCCGAACATGCACCTGGTCCCAGGAGACCGGTCTAGCTCTAGATTCAGGCTTCATTTAGTTTTAGTCCCAGGTTAAATTTGAACATTAACAGAAAGTAGATTTTAGAATTAAAGTCTTTGTTTAAAGCTTAAACTTTTACTTCCAGACAAGCGTAAAATGTCTAAAACAAAAAGAGTGGATCAAACTCGATGAGTCAACCTGCTGTTAGAGGCTCGGATGCAGGAAGATCTGATTCTAGCTGTTTATTCTGCGTTAGTGAGTCAGCTGTAACCCCGACAGGGTTAAACAATGAAGAACTAAAGTCAGAATTCAAACCAGTGAGCAGGCTTGCTCAGAGAGTTTAAATAAAGCCAACGACCAGAAGCCTCGAGGTCCCCGTTTCAGGATTATCTCGCAGTGTGACGCTTCACAGAAGGATGGAGGAACTTAAAGTAGTTTGCATGAGAAAGGCGAAGATTAAAGACACTGAGGCTCATCAGGGAGAGACGACGACTTCAGTCACACTGAACAAAACACACCGTCTTAAAATCTGCACGCTCGGGTCTGAGAGCTCTTCCTGCAAGAACGAACGGATTTCCAGGGACCTGATTGGTCAGTGCTTTTGTTTATATTGATCTCTAATCTTGAACATAACCGGGCCTGGAGCAGAGCAGGTCTGCAGGATGGGTTACCATGGCAATGTACCCTGGATTAAACCTGAAGTAGCCTCAATCAGCCCCAAACACTGAGCACACACAGACCTCTGCTCCGACATCTCTGTCCACTCTGCAGACGACACTGACCAATCAGGTCTCAGCAGGCTTTGGTTGCAGGTAAACTGTGCAGAGCAAAGTTACTGTTCAAACTTGAGCTGCAGTGACTGGCAGATGGAAACAGGACCTGTAAACTGTTCAGTGTCATCAGACGGGCTGATGGGTTTCTAGAAACAAACCCTGTGAGAGGTGAGTGTGTTTAAAGTATTTTACCTTTACAATGAGACACAAAGGTGGAGGCGACACACCCTTGGACTGTAGGTGGAGATGAACTGAGTTTTAACTGTTTCACAAACTGTTGGCACGCTTTGGGCTGTTTTTACAGATTTATTCATACAAACAGGCGAGTCCAGAGAAAGCAGAAAACAAGAAGATGAAACAGAAAAAGATCGTCGCACACGGCGGCTCCACGTTCAGCCTCCTGCTGCACAGAAACACTGAAGCATCGTCTTAAATCCACCAGCCCAGCAGGAAATCTGAAAACTGAAATATTCAAGCATCTAAAAGGTTTTTCAGTAAATACACAGATCCCACGTCTGCAGCTACAACCTGCTTGTTGAGTTAGTTAATTTGAGTTAATCCCTTAAATTACCAGTGAGCCTCTGTAAACAACACGCACTAGTTTGGCTGGTTAGTTTTGTTATTCCTCCCTGTGATCATTTCACTGTTTGATGGAGACCAGTTTGCATCACGATGTGGTCTCTGTGTAAACCAGCTCTGCAGTCACATCATTTCTGTGCAGCTGGATTTGTGTCTTCTGTGTTTTTAATCATTTCTTTCTTCAGACACAGTTTGACCGACGTCCATGCTGCGCAGCAGAAAGTCTGCAGAGCTCAGAAGAACTCCACCGTTTCACTTTGTGTTCTTCGGCAGACTTCAGACCTCGATGAAGGCCACAGGCTGAGACACGTCGGTCTCAGTGAAACTGTTCAGTCCACCTGAACAGGATCAGCAGGTGTGATAAATAAACAGTTTCCATGTTAGTGTGAATAATATCACAGCACATTCCTGAGAAACAGACGCTGATTTATGTTCCAGCTGCTTGTTCTGCAAGATTTCATCGTTTTTACAGGCACTCACTACTCGGCGTGATGAGGATGATGGGAAGTTGTGTGAAATAGACTCTGGTCACTTCATTAGGTACACCTTGTTAGTCCTGGGTTGGACCTGTTTTGCCTTCAGATTCACTCAGCAACAACAAGGAGCTCAAACATTCCTCACAGATTGTGGTCATGCGACATCATCATGACATCATCACACCAGCATCCATGATTTGAATCTCCCGTTCCCCTGGCTGTGGAGGCTGTTTGGGTGCAGAGATCAGCGTCATGACCAAGAAACCGGCCTGAGATGATGTGAACTGTGGTGTGTTTTCCTGCTGGAAGCATCAACGATGGCAAACTGTAGTCACAAAGGGACACGATCAGCAACAGCGCTCAGCTGGTACCGAGAAGTGTGCTAAAAAATCCCCCATGATGTTACATCGTCGCCTGAAACACTGGTACAAGCAGGATGCATCCATGTTTTCATGTTTACAACAAATTTGGAGAAAACCGTCTGAATGTTGCAGCAGGAATCAAAATGAGGCATCGTGGTTGCAGCCGTACGCTGGCCTGTGTGAGCTGCAGACAAACTCAGAGATGTTTGTGTGTGAAAATCCAATCAGATCAGCCTGTCTGCTAAAAACACCACATTCAAAGTCACTTAAATCACATTTCTTCTTTCTTCTGCTCAGTTTGAACTTCAGCAGGTCGTCCTGACTGTGTCTTCATCACGTGGCAGATTAGACATTTGTATTAATGAGCAGTTCAGTGTGTATCTAACATGATAGTCTTTAATTTAGCTGCACTTGGCACTCCCAGTCACACACTGTGGTGTTTGGCACTGACCAGCAGACAGATTTCCTGCTGTAGAATCTTCGACTCTGAGTTCCTCCAAAATATTTGAATTTGACACTGATGAAGGAACAAAGGATGAAAAAGCGCCTGATGTCTCTATAATTTGTTGTTGATTAAAGTATTATAGTTTCAGTTCATGTGTGTTTTGGTGCGATTCAATACTGTGTGAGTACGCTGTGATACAGAATTCACTCAAACTTACCTTTAAGGTTTTTAAAAACCGTTTTATAAGATCTGAGTTGAGCTCTGTGTGAGTAACTGTCATTTTATTGTTTTTGCATAAAAATGTTTGAAAGCACATTAAATGCAGGGAGAATGCTTCAGAATGTTATTTTGCAAAGAGATGAAGGAAAGGATGAATTTGTACATGTAGTTTGGTTTCTTGAGGCAAAACTGAAGGTTTGAAACTGATTCATTCAGCAGGATTATCGTTAATTATCCATCTGATTTTCCTCAAACTCAATCTGAGCCTCCTGAATTCAGCTCATATTCACAACAGCGAGTCCAACACAAACGCTGTCACTGTTGTTTCTGACCAGTGTTTCATTTTAAATCAGAAATATAAAGAAATATTCCAAATATTTGACACCAGGGGGAGAAATTTAAGGATAAAAGTGATAAATATCCACCACATAGTCCATGTGTTTCATAATCTGTTTTTAAGAATTGGTCTGGGTTCTTATAATTTTGATGGTTCACACTGATATTCACACTTACTCTTAATCTATGGTGCTTTTTGTGTATAAGCAGTTCAAAGTTATATTGAAGAGCAAAGAAAATGATTTAAGTTACAGTTTAAATATCTTTTAAATTCATCTGTGACGTAACACTTTTTGATTTCAGGGTAAGTTTGAGTTTAAACCTTTAAACCGTCTCTTGTTCTCTTACATGGACGTGTGCTCTTGGTTCTTCCTCTGCAGGCTGTCTGCCTCCTCCTGCCTCTCAGCTCCACTCATTCTTGGAGCGTTGCTGCCCCCATGTGTCCAAACTCTGAGTTACATGTTGTTTCCTCTGCAGCAGGTCTGACCCTTAAATAAAACTGGAAAAACTCAAAGCTACCAGATATTTTATCATTCTGAAAGTAAAATGTTTCTCTTAAATCAAATGATCATTTTCAAAAAGTCTAAAAAAGTGCAACAGGAAGTGATGATTCTTCAAAGGTTTAGGTTGGGTTATAAGGGACATACAGCACATCTGTACTGATAACAGCGACTACTGCACATGCTCAGTAACTGCCGTGGGACAATTAAAGGAATTATGTCATTTATCATCCTGTTTTTCCTGTAAGCTGAATAATGTGTAGCCAATCAAAGTGCTCGAATAAACTTGCAGAGGTGTGACTTGCAGACTTGTGGCTTCAGGTCAGAAACAGTGAGAACACACATTTTTAGGCAAAGGAGGAAACATCTGGTGTCCAGCTGTTAAAGACACAAAAGGGCATTTAATGAAGCTGGTGACAAAAGCAGTTACTTAAAGTTTTGAATGCAGTTTTGTATTTTCTGTTTTGGCTCGCTGAGCCTCACAGACAGACCAGGGCTGTAAATGACCTCATACTGACTTTTCCTAAAGCTGAAGGAGAATTGAAGACGACTGTGGATATGCATAAAAACCTTTCATCTAATTAGAAATCCATCCATCCATCTTCATCCGCTTTAGTCCGGGGCCGGGTCGCGGGGGCAGCAGCCTAAGCAAAGAGGCCCAGACCTCCCTCTCCCCAGCCACCTCCTCCAGCTTTCCGGGGGAATACCAAGGCGTTCCCAGGCCAGCCGAGAGATATAATCTCTCCAGCGTGTCCTGGGTCTGCCCCGGGGCCTCCTCCCGGTGGGACATGCCTGGAACACCTCACCCAGGAGGCGCCCAGGGGGCATCCTTGTCAGATGCCCGAACCACCTCAGCTGACCCCTTTCGATGTGGAGCAGCAGCTGCTCTACTCTGAGCCCCTCCTGGATGCCTGAACTTCTCACCCTACGTCTAAGGCTATGTTCACACTGCAGGCGTTGGAGAAACGTTAACATTTTATTTGTTCTGCATAACCTGCAGATTCTGACAGAAATCTGCAGCTATCCTTTGAAGCACCGCTCATCTAAAACAGCAATAAGGATCATTATTAGGTTATTTACATTATTATGTAAATAACAAAATAACTTAATAAAGCAAAAATTGGCAAACATGAAGTCCGAAGTCTTTATATTAAGAGCCATCAGTCAAACAATACTGTTGCTCTGGGTCTAAACAGAGCACGTTGTGTGTGACGTCTTCTTTTGCGCATGCGGCCGCTTTGAGCGTTCACACTAGAGCGCGTTTGCTGTCGCATTTTATTTGTAGTGTGAACGAGCAGACAAAAAAATCGGATTTGATCAAAAAATCTGAATTGAACATTAAGACCTGCAGTGTGACCGTAGCCTAAGGGAGAGGCCAGCCACCCTTGGGAGGAAGCTCATTTCTGCCGCTTGTATCCGCGATCTCGTTCTTTCGGTCACTACCCACAGCTCGTGGCCATAGGTGAGGGTAGGGACGTAGATCGACTGGTAAATTGAGAGCTTCGCTTACCAATCCATTATTATTATTATTATTATTATTATTATTATTATTATTATTATTATTATTATTATTATTATTATCTTTGGCTCTCTGGTGTGACAGTCTAAACACAGTCGTTATCAGGGTGTTTTGTTCAGCTCCAGCCTTGATACCGCAGCTGGCGCCGAAGGGGTATCGGCATGAAGCGATGGTGGTTTTTACTTTAGTGCGAACAACTCATATGAATTTCAAAGCTGTTCTAACAGTCCGGCCACATTTGGAGGAATTTGGACAGCCTTCGTCGCGTCGCTGTAACGTAATCGGCCTACAAATGCAGCCTCCGAAGGATGCGGCCCCTAAACTTGGACATAGCTACGATACCGGAGACTGCTTCTTCTTCTTCTTTTGAGTTTAACGGCAGCTGCCATCTTCTGTTTCAGTCAGTTATTACACTCTTAAATCCTACTGCTTATTCTGCGTCTTTCAGGATCTTACAAAGCTTCAAATAATGCACTGAGTATTATTAGTCGTTGATGATTTTTGATAGTCGACTAATCGTGGCTGCCCTACTCTGGACAACGGTTTTTGTCATGTAATTGGATTGCACTTTGTCAGGCCTCTACCCTAAGGCCTGACCAACTTGGGTGTCCCACCTGAAGGCTAAGCTTCTGCTGGCTAAGCTTCTGCTGGCTAAGCACAACACCGGGACGCTGCGCTTATTGTGACGGGGGACTTTAATAGCGCCAACCTCAAACGCGCAGCGCCGAACTTTTATCAACACATCACCTGCCCCACCAGAGGTGAAAGGACACTGGACCACTGCTACACTACGGTCAAGGACGGCTACAAGGCACAATCCCGCCCTCCTTTTGGCAAATCTGATCACGCCGCCATCTTCCTCATGCCAAAATACAAACAAAGGCTGAAACAGGAAGTTCCGGTTCAGAGGAAGGTCGCGCGCTGGACGGATCAATCGGTGGCCGCGTTACAGGACGCACTCGATGACGCAGACTGGGGCATGTTCAGAAACAGCTCCGATGATGATGTCAACGTGTTTACGGAAGCGGTTGTGGGATTCATCGGGAAACTAGCGGATGATACCGTGGAGACAAAGACTATCACAACGTTTCCCAACCAGAAGCCGTGGGTGGATAAAACCATCCGCGACGCTCTGAGATCCCGCACCGCTGCCTACAACACGGGACTCATGACGGGGGACATGGACCCGTACAAAGCCGCGTCATATAACGTGCGGAGGGCGGTGAAAGAGGCGAAGCAACAAGGTCCGCGTCAGGTGTTGAGGAACCAGGGCACCCTGACGAAAAGTGGGCTACTGGAACAAGAAGGCATCGGTGGGCAAGAGACGAAAACAGGGCGTTGTTGGAATGCTACTACGCAAGTAACCCCGGCGGAAGGGGCTACATGAATAGGATGACGGACCTATGGATTCTTCGATACCCAACATCCACAATGACGGCGAAACAACTAGTAGCTCAGTGTTCCAACATTCGAAAGAAGGGACTGCTCTCACAGCTAGAGATTGACGAGGTACAACACAAATGCTACGGCAAGGAGGAGTCAGGACGCCAGGTCAGGGGGGAGATATCATCACCCCCACCCGAGATTGGGTACATAGCCCCAAGTGCGATAGGAGAAGGATCGTTGAGTGCGAGAGGAACTGACCTGAAAAATAGGATAATGGCCAAGCTTGAAACCTGGATCCCCCGTAGCCGGTTACCAAGATTACGTGAAGTACCCTCAGAAGGTCTGCTAGATGATGTTAATGCAGCACTACGGGCAATACCTACAACCACGATTACCGACACTAACAAGCTGATCTACAATACGGCAGCAGTGATCAGTGAGATGCTTGGCTACAAGTTGAACAGCCACAAGGGGCAGTACCCTCCATGGAGAAGGAGGCTAGAGGGCAAGATCAAAGTAGCACGGAGGGAGGTTAGCCAACTAACGGAGTTGCAGAAAGGTGCGACAAAGAAGGTGCATAAGAAATACAGCAAGCTGTCCATACCTGAGGCCTTGGAAACTGCCAAGCAAAGACTCACAGCCTTGGCCAGCCGCTTGAGGAGGTACACCAGAGAATAAGAGAACAGCACCACCAAGGCTGGAGACGGAGCAATACTGGAAGAGCATATGGGAGAAGGACGCAACCCATAACGGCAATGCTCAGTGGCTAGTGGATCTGAGGGCAGACCACAGCGACCTCCCTGAACAGGGTCCAGTAACCATCACAGTGGCAGATATCCAAGAAAGGGT
>NW_024583030.1:201689-202988 GCF_018398535.1 Haplochromis burtoni
TTTTATATAGCGCTTTTCAAGGCACCCAAAGCGCTTTACAATGCCACTATTCATTCACTCTCACATTCACACACTGGTGGAGGCAAGCTAAGATTAATAACAAGCATGATTAAATGCATAAAGGTCTATTAACACATAATGTTAGCTACTGTTTCTCCTAATATCATACTCCTGGGAGACTTATGTCATATGGATAACAGTGATCATCCTCTCACCAAAGACTTCTCATCCTGCCTCAATAGTTTTGGCTTTAAACAACATATAAACCTCCCTACTCATACTAAGGGCCATACTTTGGACCTATTTTGTTGCTCTGGACTACTAAGCTGATGAACTACTAATTTCTGATCACTTGCTTCTGTCTTTCAATGTCAAAATGACCTTTTCTATAACCAAGAACCCTCGTACCATTTCTTTTCGGAATATTAAGTAAATCAATCCTGATACTCTTTCTTTTGCTTTTTCTAGTCATTTGCATTTTCATAACCTGCTCACCCAAGAGGACTTAGTTTCCTATTATAACTCTAGTCTCAATAGTATTCTAAGCTCTGTTGCTCCACTCAAACCCAAATCTGTATCATTCTCTCAGTCAGCACCCTGGTTCACAGCTGAACTCAGGCTCCTGAAAGCAAAAGGCCGACGACTCGAACGCCTTTATAAGAAAACTGGTCTGAATATCCACAAGGAAATGTTTAATAATCATATTATGTATTATAAGGAGTGTATTAATCAGACAAAATCTGCTCACTACTCCTCCATTATCTGTTCAAAAGATGACTCAAACAAGATACTGTTTTCACTGTTCAATTCTTCTTTCAGGTCACCAGATTCTTTACCTGCTCACCTTTACTCGTCTTCCTTCTGTGATTCTTTAATGTTATTTTTCATTAAGAAAATTCACAAAATACACCAAGACCTGGTTACCGAGGTTCCATTTAGCTCTTCCTTTGTAATTCCTCTCCCATTACTGTTAGAGTGAATTGTTAAATGTTTGTCATTTTTATGTTTACCATCCATCTCTACATTGTTTAACTGTGGGATGAAAGGAATTCCACAGTCCCCTCCCCAGATTCTCGAGGTTCTGGGTGAGGGGCTGTAGTCTTTTTGATGTAAGCTTTCTGCCCAGCAGGAGGTCTCACACACACACACTCTTACATACATACAGAAGTTCACACATATACATACAATGCCTTGTCTTAGAACCATGGGGGCGTTGCTTTGCTGTGTGAACTGTTTCTCAATAGAGATTGAAAATGTGACGTCATTCAGGGGTAAAACCGCAAAGGATTCTGGGAACTC
>NW_024583030.1:204866-205960 GCF_018398535.1 Haplochromis burtoni
CCGGCATGCAATGCGCGAAAGTCACGTGGTCTGTCAATCTCTATAAAAGGCAGCAGGAGGAGGCCGGATTTGGGGTAATTTTCGTGGTGGACACAGACGAGGCCTCCCTTGCGCAAGTAATCGATCAATCGCTGACTGTCTTGTTTTCTTTCATGATGAATAAGTCTCTAGAACTAGCGGGGCTTGTGGAAACACAGACTCAACAATTACGCTGTTTTTCTGCCTTCCAACTTCCCTCTACTGAGAAGCTTCTTCAGTTCAGAACTGAAGAAGCTTCTTGGATGAGAGGTGAAACGTCTTCAAGTAACTTAAAGAAGTCCAGACGCTTTTCTTTGCAAGCTCCTTTGATTATCCAGGACCAACAGTTTCTCTGTTACTATCAGTAACTCGCCAGTCTCCGTTTCTTCTTCAGTGAAAAGTTTGGGTGTCATCCTCGGCAGTACTCTGACTTTCAACTCACACATTAATAATGTTACTCGGTCTGCATATTTTCACTTGCGCAACATTGTTTTTGGTTTTTTTGCCTGTCCCGTTTGGCTCTTTTGCATCAGAATTATTGTCTAAAGGCAAAGAAAGATGCCCAACGGATTTACTTTACCAAATTGACCATCCCAGCCTTGCCGTAATGGTCTATTTGATTCACCTTTTATTGTTTATTTTATTTCATTTTCACTTGCTAAATACGGGACAGACTTGAATGAGGAAAAGAAAAGGGAGAAAGAAAGAGGGAAAGAAAAAGAGCGGAGAAGAGGGACGGGATAAAGTGCAAAAAAACAAAAACCAACAAAAAGTAATACATCTATCAATCACCTGGATCACCTGTTGAGAAACACGTGGAAACAAGCAGAAGGGGAAAAAAGAGCAGCATAATAAACAACATCACGATGATCTATGTGAATATAACAGTAAATACTAAATACTTGGGGCGACTGTGGCTCAGGGGGTTGGGAAGTGTATCTGTAACCGGAAGGTCGCCGGTTCGATCCCCGGGCTCTCTGTCCTGGTCGTTGTGTCCTTGGGCAAGACACTTTACCCTACTGCCTACTGGTGGCCAGAGGGGCCGATGGCGCGATATGGCAGCCTCGCTTCTGCCC
>NW_024583030.1:206456-211107 GCF_018398535.1 Haplochromis burtoni
AAGAGCTGAGGAGAGTCCCAGATGAGGGCTCACTCAGCAGCTGTCGGTTTTCTGTTTTATCATGGGGACAAAAGAATTGGGGTTTAATAAAAGGCAGCTAAAGGAAGCTTTTATTGGCACAGGTTGAAAACATGCAAAATCCACACAGAAAGATCTTCTGTGATATCGAGATTAAACCCAGAGGTTTCTTGTTGTGATGCAGGAGTCTTGTTAGCGTTTAGCTCAAAGCACCACAGTGGCTTTTATTACTATTGCCCAGACTGTTAGTTTGGTTTCACTAAAACAACTTTCTAGAAGTTGCACCATTTCTCAGAAATCAGCCTGATACTCTGCTGCACATCTTTCTGTTAATGAGTAAAGGTCAGGTGGAGTTTGTCCCTTGCAGAGATTATAAAGGCAGAAAGCACAGGATGAGGTCAGAGGATCCCACAGCTTTCTACTGTGAGTACACCAAGGTTTTCTTTTTGTCTCCAGGTGGAAGTGCATATATGGGCTTAGTTTTGGGTCTGTTATGTATTGTAAAAATTAACAAACTACTAATGAATACTGAACTGTATTCTAGGAGCCAATGAACTGATGCTACAGTTACAGTAATGTGTTGTCTTCTTGTGTTAAAAGTAGAGGAGACGCTTTTAAGACTGACTGAAGATGCGTTAGAGTGCAGAATGTAAGAAGTTAAATGCTAATAAAGCAGAGATAAAGGAAAAACATTAATCTGAAGGTCAGCAGTGCATATGTTTAAACAGACACATAAACAGGATGGCAGCTTTATACAATGTATCATCAATTGTCATGAATTGATTAATGTGGAATTTCTTACTAAATATATAAGTTGGGCAATAAGAAAATAATTTAATATTATCTGCATAACCTGTGCATTAACTATGAGAACAAGGTGAAGCATAGAAATTTAGGACACGAAAGCAAAAGTATCTCTCTCAGGCTTATCACATCCAACTCTCTTATCAGAGTTCCTCCCCAACAATAACAATTAAGGGTAAAGACCAAGGTTAAAAAATAAAGCAGTAAAGTTGTGTAAGGCAAATAACTTTCCACTGACAGCATACTATTTTTATTTTAATATCTGACTCAAACTGAGGACTTAGCTCTCCAGCCACAGTCAGTACTCCAAGTACTGTAACAGTAACTTTATTACCAACACCAGCAATTTCTATCCAACGCACACAGCTTGAACTGAGAAATGAAACATTCCTTCTACATAAATGAGAACTTTGACTGGCAGGAAATGTGCTGAAAGCTGACATACAAATAGTTTTTTCTTAGGCTCTTCTCATTTAAAGGGAGCTAATTACAATTATTAAACAGTATGTGAGGTGTTTCCAATAATAATTTTATTAAGAGTAAGTTAGTAAAGCATTTTTCTTTTAAATCTCACATTAAACCCCTATTAACTAGGACAGTTAATGAAGTGTAAGGTGTTGAATGTTACAGGTGTTACAGCAGTGACACATCTGCTGCTGTCAGGCCTGCAGGTATCAGGCTGTTGTTCTCCTTCATCTCATCTCAATTGAGGAGATTACAAATGCTATAGATCAGAAACAGTATGCAGCTGGAGTATTTCTGGATCTCAAGAAAGCATTCGACACAATCAATCATGACATATTAATTAATAAAGTTGCCTGTAACACTCTGCTATTGCCTTCATATTAAATCATTTTTGTGAATAATTTTTTAAAAATATTTCTTCATGTCATTATGCGAGCTGCAAGTAGAGGTGACATGGGCCACGAGACTGAGACACAGGCATTAGAGCTCTTTTTTTGTTTTTGCCTGTCCCGTTTTTCTTTTGCCATCAGATTGTCTAAAGGCAAGAAAGATGCCCAACGGATTTACTTTACCAAATTGACCATCCCAGCCTGCCAGGCTATTTGACATCTTTTATTGTTTATTATTTATTTTTCACTTGCTAACACGGGACAGACTTGACATGAGGAAAAGAAAAGGGAGAAAGAAAGAGGGAGAAAAACAGTGGAGGGGGACGGGGATAAAGGGCAAAAAACAAAAACCAACAAAATAAACAACAAAAAATATACTATATCAATCACCTGGATCACCTGTTGAGAAAGAAAAAAAGAAAACAAGCAAAGAAAACGAGAGCACATAAATAAACAACATCACGATGATATATGGGAATATACAGTAAATACTAAATATTAAACATTATTGTGCAGCACATAAGATCAGACAGACGCACAGTGTGCTTTGAGGTAGGAGCCAAAAAGGGTGTAGTTTGTGTGTGTGAGCACCCGTGTGTACACCTGTGAGCATGGACGCGCTTGTATTTAAAAGGTTCCTTCATTGTAAAGACCTTCCCAAAGTGTGGGGCCCGCCCCCTAGGGGGGCCAGACATTGAAAAGGGGCGATACAAAACGTGCACTGTAGCAGCGCACGAGCAAACAGAGATGACCGTTGGTTCAACAATTCATTCTAGCCAATTACCGGGCGACGTTTGCTTGTTAGTTACGCTTCCACTCTTATGTTAGTTTGCATTATAGCCTCATTAGTTCAATCACGTCTCACGGCCTTATAATTGTGTTTTACCTGTTTACCATTACTGTCGGTCATGAATGTCAGTCATCAGAGATTATCTTGTTTCCTAAAATTACCAGTTCACCTCCTCAGCGCGTTGCTCTTCTCAACAGCCTAAGCCAAAGACTAGAAAATATGGTGAAGCATATCTGCCCTTTGGTCTTCACCTGCACAAGTGCCGAGGTAGGTCTTATTAAAACCCGATCCTTTTGTCCCCATGATAGAACAGAGAAAACCCGACTCATAGTGGTCAAAACATTTATATTCTTTTTATTCAATCATCTTCCAGGAGAGAGAGAAGGGAGAGAGAGAGCCCTGCACAGCCCAAACCGTTCGACTCTAACATTAGAATTTAAACGTCTCACATATAGGTGTTATTTTGGTACTTTACACGTCACACAGTTTCGATACAAACACTCCTTATATGGTACAAGTTCCTCTTTTCTGTCTGGCTTCCTGTATTTATTAACATGCTTGTATAGCTCTACACTAACTTCCTGTTTCTCAGTCTGGCTGAGCACAGTTTATGAGTCTAAAGGGGCCTTGCTGTACAAACCTTCATTATTAAAGTTCATAAAACAATATAATAAGAAAATAAGCCTTAAAATACTATATTTAAATCTCAACATCATATAACCAAAAGGCTTTGAATAAATAATAGTAGAAGGTCTGGAATGATTTTCACAAAGCCTTCTTAAGAAGAATATTTCTTATATAGGACATGTTCCTCTAAGTGCGCTGCCGGACCAAACTGTGTTCCCAAATCTACCGATTAAAAAAAAGTTCTTTCGTGTTCGCCACTCTGTCCGTGGCAAACGAGCCTCCCAGTCCGCATGATGCGATCAATCGTACAGAATAACGTAGCTTGAGCGTCCTATTGCCGCCGGGTAGCAAAGGGAGGAGTGAAGCCACGTTAATGACAACGTGTACAACCATTGGAGATGTGAGCAGGACAGACGGAACAACTGACGGAAAAGTGTGGACTTTATACCAGTTTTTAAATTGTGTTGATCGGCCACGTAAAACCAGAGTTATGATAAAATATCTGCAATGTTTTTTTCTTCCTGAATACTGTCGTTGTTTATATTTACTGCAGGAAGAAACGGTAAAAACGGCGTTTTATAAGGAAAACGCTCGAAAGCCTGTGAGCAAAATGACAACACCAAAAACAAACTCCCCACCGCCTTTCCTATTGGTCGAAAAATGACCATGTCGACCAATCAAAAATGATATGGCAACATGACATTTAGTTGTTTAGGGAAGGGGGAAGTTTTAGGAGTGACGGCGGTGTTTGAGATGAGACGATTGCCAGTTTAGCACAAATCTTGTGTAGGTGTTAGTGTTGTCATGTGTTTAGTTGTGATAGTTGGTAGTATGTGTAGTATGGTTAGTGTGAGTAGTTAGTGTGTGTAGTGTGTAGTGTGTCAGTGTGTAGTCAGGGTAGGTGTATGTGTTTGTGTGTCAGAACAATGAGGCGCCTGCTGATGTTACAGGTGTTACAGAGTGACACATCTGCCTGCTTGTCAGGCGCTGCAGGTATCAGGCTGTTGTTCTCCTTCTATCTCATAGTGGACAGAAATTTTAGGAAATAATTTGGTGTGGCATCAGATTTGATGCAGAACAGCTGATTGTTCTGTAAATAGTTTGAAATGTTTATTTTAAAAAAACGCTTGCTGCAAAAAACTTGTTGTTTGCATAACTCAGTTACTTTTTTGAAGAAGTAACTATATAATTAATTGCCCAACATTGGTCATTATACTGTATTTTGCAGACAGAGTTACAGACTCTCTCCCAGACCACAGACTCATAATACAAGTCAGAGCTTTATAAAAAAAAAAAAGAGGAAGAAAGTTGTGTTTTCAAAATTGAGTTCAAGTTATTTTTCACTTCCAATAGTGTTAACATCTGACCAGGTCATGAACAAGATATTTTTAAATTTTCATTGTAAGTGGGCTAAAGCAGTTATTTCAAAGTAGTCTAACATAAATGTAAATGCTGTATATTTTAATAAACCATGTAACTTGCACACGTCTGCTGTTGCTCACAGGTCCAAGGGACGCTCAGGGAGTTTGTGTGTTCAGACACATGAAACATTAGAGGG
>NW_024583030.1:211132-223043 GCF_018398535.1 Haplochromis burtoni
AACATTGATTCTCAGCCAGGCCAAGTGTGTTTACTATATTTGTTAAAGACGGGTTGTTTACAACTTTTTGGCAGCAGAGAGGCTCCCAGGTGCATCTTTAGCAGGGTCAGGTTTATTTAACCCTATGCTTGGACTTGTCACCGTTGGCCATAACATGATCAGAGGTTACTTATTGACCCTAACAACAGTACTGATGAACAGGTGCTCATACAACAAGTGGCACAGACTTTATTAATATATTTGAAAATAATATTTGACCTAAATATATGGGTCTTGTGATTTGAAGATTTAGGTTAGATGCGTATCACAGTGGTTCCATTATATAAACACTCAGGTGTAGGTGTATATAGTGTATACGAGTATATATAATTACATAGTATATATGTGAGTATATGTCCAGTGTATACAGGTATATATGCCATAAAAACATTCCACAACATGGAGATATCACCGGGTAAACTCCAGACAGTTCTTAATATTTTATTGGTCAAGAGAAAGAAGAATGCAGACTGTGTTTAAATCAACCTCACAAATGTCACAGATCAGTCAGTAGGGCTCCTGAAAAGTCTGTGACACATCTGTGTGAACATCACCAGTTAATTTGGAACACTGGTCCCTGACACAGAGTAGTGTAGTGTACAAACAACCTCTTGCAAAAACAGCTGGCAGAACATAGACGAGCTCATTGGTCCAGGACTCCACAGTCTATTCACACCTACAGGCTAAAATTCATGTGTTGCAGCAGCTCAGGATTACAAATAAATCTTTCCTAGTTCAAAATTAAAAAGTTAAAGTTACAAGTCTAAAACAGCAAATACACGCGTGTATATTCATATAAAACTGAACTTTAAATTGAAAAGAGTATGAGAAAGTTTCAAGAATGAGACATGTGTATGTATGAACTAAGCATGAATAAATTTAACCTGCAATAACACAGTGTGGGTGCTTAAGCTGTTCTCAAAAGTCTTTTTCTTTTCTTTTTGTAAATCCTGTATAACAAGTCTGACTTGTGGTTCTCCCTCCCTGTTTACAGAGGAAGCAGGTCACACATCCCTGAGAAATCAGTCCCTCCTCTCTGTATGTCCTATAAAAGCCAAAGGTGGGCAAAGTTTGTTCCTTACAGAGACGTCAGAGGCAGAACAACCTGAGAGACCAACTCCTGTGTGCAGTGAGTACTGTGGTTACTCCGCCGGGTCAGGTTTCTTCCCTCTTTGGACTTTGTCAGTGGCCTCCCTGATCCGCGGTTCTTACTTGACCTACCACTCCCTCCCACCAGCCTACTCAACGTCTCCTCCAAGTGCCCGACTTTTCATTTAACACCTACTCTTTGCACTCCACTATCTGGTCTTGTGCTTTGACCGACTTTCGTTCGATGCCGTTCCCCAGTGGTTCTCTATCACCACTCAGGTTGGTGTATACTCGTGTCCACGTATCACTTGCCCACGTACTCTCTGTCGTACTAGTCCGTGTATACGGTAACTCTTGCCTCCACCCTTCCCCCACCATGGCGCATCTCCCGGGTCCCTCCGCCGTTCATTATCTTTTAATTGGTTCAGACGCACGAGAATGCGCCTGTGTTTCCCTCCCCCTCCCCCTGTCACCGACATCAGCAGTCGGGCTCTGAACGTCTGGTACATTGTGTGCCAATCCCCGTTACCTGCCCCTGGTCCTACACGTCGTGAAGTGTCCACACCCCCTTGCCCCCCAGCTGGCAGCTAGAGCTCATTGGTCCGCCTTACCTCCTTCCCACTAAGCAGTTCACCTCCTGTGTTGCAGCAGCTCCGGCTTTACCATACCTCTTTTCCTCGTCACAATTACCCCGTCCCGTTAACCGTCCCACCATCCTGTGTGGTCTATTCTACTCCACCTGCCTTTAACTCCGAGTAATCCCAGTTTCCGACTGACGCTGTGTCTGTATCCCGCCTGAATCCCTTCCCTGCGCATCGACGTGTGGGTGCCTCTGCTGTTCTCAACACGTCTTTTCTCCTTTTTTGTCCTCCCTGTTCGACCAGTCTGCACTTGTGGTTCTCCCCCATGTTTCGAAGGCCGCGGTCCCACTTCCGACGCATCAGTCCCCTCTCTTCTGTCCTCTCCCAGCCCACCGTGCCACACGTTTGTTATTTTACCCGCGCCGTCCGCGGCAGAACCAACTGAAGCACTCCTGTGTGCCGTCGTACTGTGGTTACTTTTTCTTGCTCTGGCTGTCGTTCTCTTTGACCCGCTTCATACTCTTTCCTATCCGTCGTTTTTTTTCTCACGCACCATTGCCACACCTTTCCTTTTCCTTCCTCACCATCACTTACCTTCAAATCCGCTTTTTCCTCTCTCCCTTTGTCACCTCCCCCCCGTTCTCTGCTGTTTTCCGGCGTTTGCCTGGGCCTTTTTCAGTCTTCCAGAAGCCTCGCCCTATTACGCCTTGTCCTACCTGCGGATGTCTCTGTCCGCCTGCAGCCTTGCTTAATCGTCTTTTACACCCCTTCGAGTTACCCGCCTTTCTGCGCCTCCCGACTCAGGACTGCATTAATTGTTTTGGCGTGATGCCCCTTTGCTACGTTCACTGCTCCGCTCTGGTCTGCTTGTCAATCCATTCACCTGTGAGACCTCTTCCGTTTTTTCGAATCGCTCTTACCATCGAGACCCCACGTGTCCCCGTTGCGCCAATCCTTTGTATTGTTCTGTGCACTCCACAAGCGCCGCCTCATCTCCCTAACCGAACCTCGTCCCTTATGACTTCCTCCCTTTAGAACTGGACTCCTGCATTCTTCTCCTTTGGTCTTTCCCATCATCTCTCCTCTTTGCACGTTCGCCCCCCACCTGCTGCTGCCTGTTTGCACCCCGGTTCCCCGCTGCACCTCCTACTCCGTTTAGCAACTTTACCCTGGCTCCCTCGTACACTATTTCTTGCTTTTACGCTTCTTTTCCTTCAGTTCACCACGTTTACTGCTTGGCCAGTCTGGTGCTGGTCTCGTCCTGCTTTCTCGCTCGTTTTCCCTTTCCCGCCTCCCCCCGGGTTTCCCGATCGATTCGCTTTCCTTGCTCGCTTTACATCTGGGCTTTTGCCCGTCGACTACATTCCGCTCCGTCCAATTACGTCTTTGTCTCCCTACCGGCCCTGCCCCCGCCGCACACCTTCTCCCAGGTGGTGAGCGTCACAGCCGCGGCCATTTGTGTCAAACGTCGCTGAACCGATCACCCCCAGCCCCCTGCCGGTGGATTTGCCTGGCTTGGGAATTTTAGATCACACCTCTTCTAGGCCGTGAGCTCCAAAACCGCGGCTCGCGACACCACTCATCCACCATCTGCACGCTCTACGCGTTGCCGTTTAAACAGGGAGAGGCGGTTTTCTGTAGATACGCGTTAAGCGTTTTGCTTTGCCCTTCATGATTTCCACATACATAACTTATGTTCGTCTTGACCGCGCACAATGCAGGGTTTTTTCGGCAGCCTGTTCCAGGGCCACCAACGGGTCCGCGCAGCTTGGTACATAGCTGTGCGTCCCACAGCCCGCATCACTGCGCAAGCGCCTGTTCGAAAGAGACGGGGGGGAGACGCGGGAGAGCGACGAGAGGGGGGTAGCGGGGCGCGACCGAGCTGTGGCATGGCTGGACGACACCGCTCACAGCGTGATTCCTGCCGCTGTTTATGTGAGCGTTTGGCTCTCTTTGCTGTGGTTGGTCCCTATTGTTGGCCGCGCGCTCCCCCTCCCGTTTAGCCCTGCGCTCCGGGGTGCCCACCCGCGCGGCCCGCCTCCAGTACCGCGCGCTGTCGCTTTACGCCCGCGTGCGACAGGCGCATCTCACTGCGTCCTGCTCCGCCGGGTCGCGTTGTGTGTTTAGTTACTGTGGCAGCTCCTGTTCTGCTACTTTCTCTGTTTATACACTGTTGGTGGTTTTGTTTTGTGGCTGTCCCCTGCGACTGGCTTTCGGCCACCTATTTCTATTAACACTCGCTCCGGATTTTCTGATCGACTTTTACCGTTACCCGACTCGAATTTTATCGGATGCGTCGCTTCTCCCCCCCCCTCCTGGCGGCGTTTCTCCTTAGCCACCTTCTCATCTTCACCGCAATACGCGCCTGAATCTTACTACGCCCATAAGGAGTGGGGCTTCCCCAGCTGCAGCCGCCGAGACCTGGAACTCTGCCACCGTATTCGTACTTAAGAGTCTCAGCGTTTCAAACTCACCGTTTAACCTCACTTTTTTATGCTGGCTTTTACCTTCACAGTTGAGCTGTCCCTCGGTTTGTTTTTCGTTCGTTTTGTTTTTATGTTAACCTACTGTTGTCATTGAACGCTGTTTTTCCCACGAGCCTGTCGACTTGCATCATTTACTTTTCTGATACTTTCGCAGTTTTGTTTTTGGAGGAACTCTATCTGCGGTTTTCCACCAGAGAGCTTCTGTAACTTGTCATTAACAGCTCTGTGGGTCACGGTGGTGGAGACCGTTATCGAGCGTTCATTTCACGCTGTTACAACCAACCCAGGACTGCCATGCGCCCATGCAATTGTTACTTTAACACCGTTTCACCTCAAGGCCGGGAACTCACATAGCTGCCAATTTTATATGAATCCTTTTCCTGACGCAGTTTGCCATAGACAGAACTGAACACTTTTTCGACTATTCAACATCCTTTCTAAGTAACATACTTCCACACCTTAACTTTACTTGGTGTTCTCTTACTACAGCTTAGTAACACTGACATAACCTCACTTGCTCTCACAGATTTTTTTGTTGTCCATCGTTGTTCGACGCACGTCCATGTTTTCTCAGTGGACGGTTCTGCGTGTGAACACCGCATGGTCTTTACATACCTGATGCATCCTGTGAGGATAATTCCGTAACCAGCCGTCAACATCAGAACACCTCTTAAACTGTATAGAATAATGTTCACCTTGTGTTTTTCAGTTTCTGGGCTTTTTCTCTGTTGTGCCCACAACATCAGCGTTAACTGTTATAACGCTTCTCGACTAGCCTGCTCTGTTTGTAATCTTTCTTCTGGTTTTCCTCCTGGTTAAGCTGCAGCCTAACGCTCCGACCTTTCTGGAATCAGACGTTCTTCCTGACCTTCCCACAGCACTAGCTGGTGGTGTGTTCCTGTCACGGGACTCATTCTGCTGTGAGATGTGTTTGACTTGTTTGTTGTTTAGATCTTCCTGATTCCTCATGCTCCGTTCTTTTTTCTATTTTTTGTTGTGCGCTCACCCACACTAACAGACTTACCACTCCTTTGTCCCCACCCGCCCTCTACTCGTTACCCTCCTCTTCTGGCGGGGCGCGGGCGGGGACGCCGTGTGGACGAGAGGGGCACACTCCCTGTCGTGCCTCTCCCGTCTCCGTGGCCTACTTTGTTTCATAGTCCCTGGGTGCCATCGCCCTCCACTCCTTGACTATGTGCAATTCACTTGTATTTTTTTTTATTCCTATTTATTCTACTTTTCCCTTCGTACTCGTGTGTGTGTGTGTGTGTGTTTGTGTGTGTGTGTTGTTGTGTGTGTGTGTGTGTGTGTGTGTGTGTGTGTGTGTGTGTGTGTGTGTATAATATTCTGTAACTGTAACTTCTGTCGGTGCTGTGCTTTTGGAAACCGAATTTCCCAGAGGAACCCACCCGAGGGATTAATAAAGTTTTATCTTATCTTATTTTATCAGTGTTTGTTCTATTAGCAATCTATCAAGCCATACTTATTTATCTTATCTTATGCTCTCTGTATTACGTTCGTCCCCACTCATATCCCGTCTACGAATGCCTCTGCGCTGTTAGTTTTCTACGCACTGTCAATCCGTGTCGCGAGCTGTAGTTCCTGCTGGTTGTCTTCTTCACGTTTTCACCTCCTGTCTTCTCACTCTCGTGTGGCTGTCGCCAGGCGGTCCCCGGCCTCCCTCAGCCAGGTCTGCCTGCCCACTACTTCTTGGCTACTCCAGTGGCTCTCCCTGCTGCCACTGGATATGCTCTGTTAGCTCAGACCCTCCTTGTCCGCACCCGGCTTGTGTGGCGATGCCGGGCTGCATGAGTCACCCGTTTGTGACGCTTTCCGTGCTCTGCCATCCACCGTGCTGTGTAATCACCGTCAGTTTGTGCCCTTGTGGTAGCTGTACTCGCCCACTGAGCTTACCGTTTCTGTCTTCCCATGAGCGGCGCGCGTGTGCGCCCGGTGATCCCACTTCTCCTTTGCTTCCTTCTGACACTATGTTACTTTTCTTTTTTACCACGCCGCTGGCGGGCGCCGGGGTGCAGGGCTCTTACGCTCTCCAGTTTGGTGCTCCGTTTTCTCTTTTATGTGGCACTTCATTTTTGCCTGTTTGCCACGCGGCCCTCTGCTTAACCTCCCGACTATTGACCCTCGGGTGTTTCCCTATCGTTATGTTTGCTGTTCTGGCCGCCTCTCCGCGCCCAACACCACTCCTGGAAGGCGCTGGCGTCCGGTCCCTGGATGGTCTGCCGCCGCTCCGCGTCGAACGGCGAGCGCGGCCGACGCAGCGCGGGGTGCGTAGGTTCTGTGCTTGCTCTTCGGGACTGTTGCCGCATATTCCCGCACGCGACACACCGGTCCCCCCGTTTCTCTGGTTTACTCTGCCTGAGGGCATCCTCAGCAGCCCACGTGTCGTCCCCCCTTGACCTCCTCTCGCTCTCCGCCCAGTTCCCATAAGCCTCCTTTTCTTCGTGGTTCCTGCATACTGCCTCGGGTCACTTACTCTCGCCTCTTTCCCGGTCTCCTGTGCCACACGCATACCTTTTTGTCTGTGCTGTGTGTGTGTGTGTCTGTGTGTGGTTGTGTGTGTGTGTGTGTGTGTGTCTGTGTGTGTGTGGCTGTGCTGTGCGTGTCTGTGCGTGCGTGTGTGTGTGTGTGTGTGGGTCGTGCGTGCGGTGCACCCCCTAACGCTTAGCTTCCCTGCTGGCTGCTGGCCACTCACCGTTCTCTCCCACCGCCTTCGCCTGCCCAGCATGTGCTCCGTAATCCTCCCTCACACAGACACAGATGCGCCCTCTTCCCTGTGCTCGCGTGTCGGTGTGCATCTAGTGTGGATACACCCGCTCTCGTCGCCTGTTCACGATCCCCACCTACTCCCTACCACCTTGCTTCTACACCTCTCGCCTAATCTGGTTCATGTTTCCCTCTTCAAATGCCCTAATACTCCATTCTCCCCCCCCAGGGGCTGCGGTCGGGCCCGGACGCTCGGCTATACGACCTCCCCCCGGCTAGCCTCCGCCCTTTCATGCTCTCTCTCCCCACCCACGTGAGGGAGGCACCGCGCGCGCTAGGTTCGGACGTGCGCTCGCCGGTGTGGTGTTTTGGTAGCCGTCGCGCTGAAGCCGCCGGCCTCTCCCTTGTTTGGGTTTACTTTTTTCTTGTCGATTTGTCTTAGGCACTTAACCTCTAATGCTTAGAGGTGTATACTCAAATTGTGACGTGATCGGTTGTGTGCTTTTCACCGGCTCCAAGGGCTTCTGGTGTGTCTTCTCCTCACCTCGCCTGGCCACCCCTCCCTCCTGGGAAGCACGGCCGAGGTGCGATCTTGTCTGTCAATTGTGTTTCCTGGTAGGAATTTAACGTAGTACAATCTGTTCTACTGTCCAGTGCCTTTTTGTTTCGCTGCACTGTTGTTTTCCCCCCATGCCGGTCCGGCGCGTTTTCTGGCCCCTCCCCCCCCCCCCCCCCCCCCCCACCACCCCCCCCCCCCCCCCCCCACACACACACACACACACACACACAGTATTCTTTGTTCACATGTATACCTATGTAAGATGTTATATGTTAATGACCCTATGCATATTCATGTAACCACAATAAAAGGAGTGCTATGGGGAACCTGGCTGAGAGTCTGATGGAGGTCAAGTGGTGGAACGACACTTGGCTCCAGGCAGGTCTCCCTCATGCATGAGTAACAAGAAGAACTTTGCCTCGTGTCTTGCTTGCTGTGTAATTATATTGTCCTCAACGTTCCAGCGAATAGGTTCAAGCTACACTATCCCCTCTTCTGCTTTCTTTCCCTCCGTCGCCTTCTACGCTTGCTGGGCGGGCAGACCATCCACGGTGACCCTGGCGGTCTCGCTATCTCCACCAGGATGTTGTGTGTTCGCTGATAGTCGCCAGAAACAGACAAACTATATTTAAAACCTAGGTCAATTAGGTTCTGGCGACTGTAAGAGATGGCGGCGTTGCAAACATTCAAAAATATCCACATTAAAAGTAAAAACGAGCACCAAACTGGAGAGCTAAGAGCCGCTGCACCCGTGCGCGCCGCCATCTTGAAAAGAGAGAGGAACAATAGTTCAGTAAACGTAATCAAAGGAGAGTGTGAGTCACTCTCGCTCACACTGCTCCTCTCATTGGTGAGAAGACAGGAAGCTGAAGCTTCAGTGGTCTAAGTCAGTAAACCACAAGGTTGCCAACTGACTGGTTCTTACACAGCACTTTGTATTCTGAGCACTGAAAGTGCTTCACACAACTTGTCTCATTCACCTGCTCGCACAAGCACTTTTTTCTATGCAAGTATTTTCTATCTAACATTCATACTCCAGTGGATGCATTGGAGAGCAACTTGATGTTGCCCAAGAATATTTGGCATGCAGACCTGCGGATTAGTCGGTGACCTCCTGAGTTACAGCCACACCGAGATTGAGAGAGACAGTATTTGAAACTGTAAGAATGACAACAGGCAGTTTAAGCTACAGCGTCTCTACAGCTGATGGACATTTCTTTTATAAAACAACAGCTCGGAGTTCATTTGCTGATATAGTTTTGTGGTATGAACGTAATATGCAAATTATAAAAAATAAATAAATGTCTGAACAGGAAATAACCTGAAAATGCCTTGTGACTCACAACAAAATATTAAAAATCTTAGCGATGAGGAATCAGGAAGATCTAAAACAAACAAAACAAGTCAAACCACAGTACTCACAGCAGAATGAAGTCCCTGACAGGAACACACTCCACCAGCTATTGTTCCTTTGGGAAGGTCAGGAAGAACTCTGATTTCTCAGAAATGTCTGAGCTTTATGCTGCAGCTTTAACCAGGAGGGAAAACCAGAGAAAAATTTTACAAACAGAGCAGCTTATCTGAAGCTTTATAATCAGTTTAACTCTTGATTTGTTGGTGCACTAAAGAGAAAAAGCCCAGAAAACTGAAAACAAAAGTGAACTTGATTCTATACATTTAAGAGTTTCTTATGTTTTGACTGCTGTTACTGAATTATTCCATCACAGTATTGCATCCAGTATTAAAGACCTGCTGGTTTCACACTCAGGACCTTCCACATGTTAGAAAACATGGACGTGCTCTAACAACGATGGACACAAATAAATCTGTGAGAGCAAGTTGAGGTTATTCATGTTACTAAGACTGTATTTAAGGAACACCAATTAAATTATATGTGTGAAGTATTTACTTATAAAGTATTGTTGAATTAGTTCTTAAATATATTTCAGTTCTTACTATGTTTCAACTGCTTCAGAAAATGATTCATATAAAATTGGCAGCTATTGAGCTTCCCTCGGCCCTTTGAGGTGGAAACGTTTTAAAGTAACATTATTGCATGGGCTGCATGTGCATCCTGTTGGTTTGTAACAATTCTGAAATTGAACGTCTGCGATATCTGTTCCACCACCGTGACTCCCACAGAGCTGTTAATGACAAGTTACAGAAGCTTCTCTGGTGAAACCTGCAGATTTATTAGTTCCTCCAAAAACAAAACTGGAAATATTCAGAATAATAAATTTGATGCAGTCAGGTCTCTGGTAAAAACAGTTTCTTCAATGACAACATATTTAACATAAAAACAAAACGAACATAAAACAAACCTGATGGAACTCAAACTTGAATTAAAAGCCAGCATAAAAAAAGTGAGTTTTAAACGTGATTTGAAACGCTGTATAGACTCTTAAGTACGAATATTGAGTGGCAGATGTTCCAGAGTCTCGGCGCTGCAGCTGTGAAGGCCCCATCTCCTTTATTGGGCTGTACTAAGATCTCAGTGCTCTATTGCGGTTATATATGTTGAGGAATTTGCTTAAGTAACTGCTCGCCATTAGGGGTGGGTTTTTATAATCGATTCATCGATTAAAATCGATTCTGGCTTGGATAACGTAAAATCGATTCATTAAAATCCTGAATCGATTTTTTAATATAAATTTATTTTGCCCGAAATGCCAGAATCTCAGGTGACATCTCACAAAATTTCAAGAACCACCAAACAGTTAAGACAGTAAATGAGAGCAGGAACACGGATTCTGCACATAGACTTAAACACACAGCGCGACCCGCGGATCAGAATCAGTTAGATGTCGCCTTTCTCACGGTCGGGGCTGAAAGCCGACAGCTCGCTGATTCTGATCTGTCGGCGGGTCCGCGCTTTGTGTTCACGCCCTTTATGCGCTGATTCTAAAGCTGTTAGTTTGATCTCTCTCCAAACAATATTGACCGAACCAGCAGCAAAAGAAGATCCAAACTACGCTTCACATAAACATCGTCATGAATTCACTTTTACTGTTTTGCTTCCATCGCGATGCTCTCTCTCTCCCTCTCTCCTCTCTCTCTCTCTCTCTCTCTCGAACAGTTTCGCTTTCTTCATTATTCGCTTGCTTGTTACGCACAAGTCTACCGTTGTTTACAGGCTGTCGGCCGCTGTTTTTTTCCCTTTTACATTCTTCCGAAAAGAAAACCTCATTTCTGCTGTTCAATACTGAACAAATTTAAACTTTTTAAAATTATTCAAAATGCAAAACGCTTAACCGTGTCTCTAATAAAACCGCTGTAACGTCAGAGGTAATGTTCATATGTTGATTAATGGTTTTCTTTCGTTTTTGATGTACTGCAGAATATTTTTATAAAATCCCAGGCCAGGAAAATCACCTTCATGTTTTTCTGTGTTTTATCTTCAGCTACTTTGACACAAAGGCATCTGCTGTGACGCTCACACCTGTGATAAAGTCTTGCGTGTGTCAGCTTCCTTTTTATTGATACAAAAATATGTAAATGTACTGATCTGAATTATAATATTTCTGACTGTCAAAATTTCCCAAAATCGAATCGAATTAAATCGAATCGATTGTGCTCTATTGCGGTTATATATGTTGAGGAATTTGCTTAAGTAACTGCTCGCCATATCATTTAAAACTTTGAAAGTAAGTAAAAGAATCTTAAAATCAATACAATATTTTACAGGGAGCCAGTGTAAATTTGCTAAAACTGGAGTGATGAGTTCATACTTTCTAACACCTGTTGGAAGACATGCAGCAGCATTTTGGGCGAACTGCAAGTGATGGAGAGATGAGTGTTAAAGACCAAAGTAGAGAGAATTGCAGTAGTCCAGTCTAGAGGTGATGAAGTCATAAATGTTTTACTAGGTCTTTAGGAGGAAGATGAGGCTTCGCTTTGGCAATTTCACATAACTGATACAAACTGATTTCGACAACTGTGGACACTTGTTTCTCTAATTTGAAGATCTATCTAAAAACACTGAGATTTCTTACAGTGTGGAAGTGATGACAAGCAAGAGGACCGAGCGTATCAGTTAACTTATCCAAAGGGGCATCACTTCCAAAAACAATAACTTCAGTCTTATTTTCGTTTAGGGTGAGAAAGGTCTGTGTTAACTGTCTACATGATGTTAAAGACTGGTTAAGCAAAGGCTGCAGTGGGACAGAGACATCCATCAGTAGTACAAGGTCTTAAATGGTCGATTGCTTCCTTTAAGACCGAAAAATTCCCAGGTTCAAACTGCAGAAAAACAGCAGAGACTGTTGTTGTGATTTGACAAAGTGAGATTATTTGAAAAAGCTGATGAAGGTAAATGATTTTTAGTAAGAAAATTAAAGGTTTCAACTGTTTATAAGAAAAAAATACTGACTTGATATAAATACTGATTAAGCTTTTATTCAAAAGATAACTACAGTCAGGAAGCAAATAAAAAT
>NW_024583030.1:223068-231194 GCF_018398535.1 Haplochromis burtoni
GATATATGTATATGTATATATATTATATATATGTTTATATATATATATATATTGTATATATGTATATATTGTATATATGTGTATATATATATTATATCATATATATTCTACAGTCGACTGGCTTTAAAAAATGAAAGTTTGTGATGCATCAAGAATTTTTACATGTGAATTCGTACCAGGGACGAGCGCGTCACTGCGACAGTCGTACAGCATCCCGACGCTGAAAGGCCGACCGAGCGCTGCCACCTCCATCGCACCGCCTGATGTACCGTCCATCCTTCAGTCTAACCTGGAAAACATAGAAAAAGTTTGAGGATGTTTTTCTGGTTCTTCTGCTGTCCAGCTGTTTGTTTTTATACCCATTACTATAACTGACAACATCTGGAATAGTTCCACCTGGCACCTCCTGGGTGAGACAGTGACAGTGTAGTAGGTTGTAAAATGCTGCACATTCAGTTTTACGGAAACAAACTTTTTCTGTTTATAACTGTTGTTATGATTCATGTCTGGAATAGTTTGTGTCCTTATTGTGCCTGGTGGCTACAGGGGGGCTGCCGGCTGCGGCCCAATCAGCAACCGAAACAACTGTGAGGGTGCATTGATTCTGTGAGCTTTTGCCGTGTTGTAAATAGTTTGTTGTATATAGATGTAAATAGTTGTCGATATTTTTTTACTCGGTAGCTGTAGGGGTGAGAAGCCATTTTTCTTTGGGAACCTTTTCTCCTGTTTTTGGTTAGGGAGGCAGGTAAGACACCTGTAATTTTCTTTTGGGGTTTTCTGTGAAGGTAAGCCAGCTGCATTTCATTTCTAGATTTTTTGTTTGTTGTTTTGGCCATGCTCACCCTGACGCCTGCTACCTTTTGGGACTTAATAAACTGACTGGCTGTTGTGAAATCCGTGGTAGCTGTTTTTTGTTGGTTCGTCTTCCTTGAGAGCAGGGAGTGTGGGGGCATTTCTCCTTATTTTTATTTTCCTTATGTTGCACGCCGGTTTTCCCTGGGCTGGGGTGTAACACTGTCAATAACACCTCTTATACATTTACATACTAAGATAAAACCTTATTACATCAGTAGATGGTGATCCTGCACAGCTGTGGATCCACTGGAAAGCAAACAGCTGCAGGTTCAGGCATTAAAACTCTTTATTGATCCACAGCTACTGCAAAGCTTCATTTGAAATGCTTCTAAACACATTTTGTATAGTTTTTCTTCACAAGTATCGTATCGTTGGCAGCAGGTCATTTCCAGAAAACTGTTAATCTAAACATTTTTAATGAAATCGAGTTTATTTTATATAGCACCAAATCACAACAACAGTTACTTCAAAGTGCTTTACATTGTACAGTAAAGACCAGAATAATACAGAGAAAACCCAACAATCAGACCCTCTGGTGTATAAACTATTGCTGTCAGCGTTGATCTCGTCAAAATGACGTTAACGCCATAACCGCATTAACGCGGCAAATCTCCGTAAGCGAGTTGACGTGGATCGCCCCATGCGTAGTTCTGCACGGCGCGCACGTGTTTACGAGCTACCGGAGATTTGCCGCGTTAATGTGGTTATGGCGTTAACGTCATTTTGACGAGATCAACGCTGACAGCACTGGTCACTTCATTGTCATTAGTATTTAAACAAATAAAAACCTATATAATAAAAACAAATATATAATGTGCATTTCTTTTCAACACTGATGCGAACATATCATACACAATAATATAACAATAGTTCAGTAAACGTAATCAAAGGAGAGTGTGAGTCACTCTCGCTCACACTGCTCCTCTCATTGGTGAGAAGACAGGAAGCTGAAGCTTCAGTGGTCTAAGTCAGTAAACCACAAGGTTGCCAACTGACTGGTTCTTACACAGCACTTTGTATTCTGAGCACTGAAAGTGCTTCACACAACTTGTCTCATTCACCTGCTCGCACAAGCACTTTTTTCTATGCAAGTATTTTCTATCTAACATTCATACTCCAGTGGATGCATTGGAGAGCAACTTGATGTTGCCCAAGAATATTTGGCATGCAGACCTGCGGATTAGTCGGTGACCTCCTGAGTTACAGCCACACCGAGATTGAGAGAGACAGTATTTGAAACTGTAAGAATGACAACAGGCAGTTTAAGCTACAGCGTCTCTACAGCTGATGGACATTTCTTTTATAAAACAACAGCTCGGAGTTCATTTGGCTGATATAGTTTTGTGGTATGAACGTAATATGCAAATTATAAAAAATAAATAAATGTCTGAACAGGAAATAACCTGAAAATGCCTTGTAGACTCACAACAAAAATATTAAAAATCTTAGCGATGAGGAATCAGGAAGATCTAAAACAAACAAAACAAGTCAAACCACATACTCACAGCAGAATGAAGTCCCTGACAGGAACACACTCCACCAGCTATTGTTCCTTTGGGAAGGTCAGGAAGAACTCTGATTTCTCAGAAATCGTCTGAGCTTTATGCTGCAGCTTTAACCAGGAGGGAAAACCAGAGAAAAGTAAATTTTACAAACAGAGCAGCTTATCTGAAGCTTTATAATCAGTTTAACTCTTGATTTGTTGGTGCACTAAAGAGAAAAAGCCCAGAAAACTGAAAACAAAAGTGAACTTGATTCTATACATTTAAGAGTTTCTTATGTTTTGACTGCTGTTACTGAATTATTCCATCACAGTATTGCATCCAGTATTAAAGACCTGCTGGTTTCACACTCAGGACCTTCCACATGTTAGAAAACATGGACGTGCTCTAACAACGATGGACACAAATAAATCTGTGAGAGCAAGTTGAGGTTATTCATGTTACTAAGACTGTATTTAAGGAACACCAATTAAATTATATGTGTGAAGTATTTACTTATAAAGTATTGTTGAATTAGTTCTTAAATATATTTCAGTTCTTACTATGTTTCAACTGCTTCAGAAAATGATTCATATAAAATTGGCAGCTATTGAGCTTCCCTCGGCCCTTTGAGGTGGAAACGTTTTAAAGTAACATTATTGCATGGGCTGCATGTGCATCCTGTTGGTTTGTAACAATTCTGAAATTGAATTCTCCTATATATATATACACATATATACACACACACTCTGGGGACTGACTCCCTTTTGGAGCCTTGTGGCCCCCAGAGGAACTGTAGTTTTTAACATTTCCAAGTTTCAGCTCCACAGGTTGCCTCGTGGTTTTAACTGCACCCAGTTGTGTTAAAATGATCTGGACTGTTCCTTTGTCCTGCTAATTTTTATTTTTATGATTCTCAAAGAACGTTCAAACTGAGCCTTCAAACAGAATTAATACCTGCTGCTTGCTCAAAGCTGTTGGATTCTAGCAGATTAGTGTTTTAAGTCCTGTGGAAACAGCCGAGGTTTTATTATTCCTGCTTCTGACTTCTATTTATGCCTTTTTGTAAAAGAAAAAAACAACAACAAAAACAAGCTCTAACTAGCTGCTGTAATCAATGTGCAACTGACAGGGCCTAAAGATAACATAAGGATAAGAACATCTTCCCTGATCCTCATGAGTAAAGTTAATCACTATTAAAACAAGTTGGCAGCCATGATGCAACACCTGGAAATCAGCTCCAACTCTTAGAGCGCTTTTCCAGGTGTTTGGAGCTACTCAGGTTGGCTTGAGTCGACTCAGTCTTTACAATTTCATCATTAGCTGGTAGTACCTGGTACCAGATACTTTTTAGTACCTACTACATGTCACTGATTGGCTGATCAGTGACATGCAGTCTTTTGACAGCGGCGTCACTAAATTAGTTATTAGAACGTTTCCCTCACGAATATCCAAACGGCCATTTTTGATATTATTACTGTCATTATCTTAAATACTGAAAACTCAGATGCAGAGCCTGAACTCTTCATCTGTAAGAACTCAGTTAATCTGGTTCATCCAGACACACAAAAGATTTGTGCTTCATTTACTATTTTTATTTCATTTTGGTGAATAAACAAAAAGAGATGAAAAAACAAAACAAGGAAAATCATGAAAAAAATCAAAAGCAAAGTCCTGGTAGTACTTTTGTTGCTTCTTCTTTTGCAGGAATGACTCTGTGGGATCGTGATGACCTGATGAAAGATGTTGGAGAAAGACCGCAGGCCTCTAATGATTTTGAAATTGTTGCATCTGAATCAATTTCAGACAAATCTTCAGCTCTAAATGTTGAAGCTTCACTGAAGGCAAGTTTCTTAGGTGGACTGGTTCAGGTTGATGGATCTGCCAAATATCTGCATGATAGCAAATCTTCCAGAAATCAGGCCAGAGTAACACTGAAGTACAAGGCAACCACAAAGATCCAGGAGCTGTCCATGAATCATCTTGGAAGAGGAAACGTGAAGCATCCATATGTTTTTGATCAAGGCTTAGCAACACATGTAGTCACAGCTATCCTTTATGGAGCACAAGCTTTCTTTGTGTTTGACCGTGAAGTTTCTGAACATGAAGATCATCAAGATGTTCAGGGCAACTTGAAGGTGACCATCAAGAAGATTCCCTTACTTTCTGTAGAGGGTGAAGGTTCCCTGAAGATGGAAGAGAAGGACAAAGAAAGTGTTGATAAATTCTCCTGCAGGTTTTATGGAGACTTCTGTCTTCCAAAACCACCAACAACCTTTCAAGATGCAGTAGAAGCCTACCAAAGCCTGCCAGGATTACTGGGAGAGAAAGCTGTACCAGTGAAGGTCTGGCTGCTGCCACTGACAGCTTTAGATTCTTCTGCTGCTAAACTCGTCCGTCAGATCAGTACAGGATTAGTTCAAGAAGCACAGACAGTCCTGGAGGACTTCAGTGAGCTGGAAATGAGGTACAATGATGTACTGGGAACCAGCACTGCACAGCAGTTCCCACAGATTGATAAAAAAATTAAAAGTTTTAAAGAAATGTGCTCTGAGTTCAAGCTCGATTTCCAACAAACTTTGGCCAAGAAACTTCCATCAATCCGAGGAGGAGGAGAAGAGGAAGCTGAGCTTGCAGAGATCCTGAAGAAGAGACATTCTTCACCTTTCAACAGCAAAAACCTGAACGAGTGGATGGACTGTAAAAAGAGAGAAGTTGACACTTTAATGTCTTTTACCAGGATGATGAAAAACACCAAAATCATCTCGTCTCAAAATGATCTGTACAAGGAAAGTCTGAGTGCAGAGCATGTTGTGTGTTTTGTTTTCACCTCTCTGGGAAAGGATGAACCGTACCTCTCAGCTTTATCAAGATACTTAAAAGGAAAAACCAACCCAGACCTTCAAGATCCTCACACTCATGATGTAGAGAAGGAACAATGGTACGCCTCAAAAGAAGTAACAGCTGAAATGAGGAGAAAAGCAAAACTCTTCAGTGATTTTGCAGAGGCCAACGAGGAGAACAAGAACATGAAGTTCCTGACAGTGGGGTTAACTAATGAGACCCAGGAAGGTTCCAGCATCTACCTTTATGAAGGTGGATTTGCTGTCAGTGAGAACTTTGAGCCTCCTTCAAAGCCTGAAACTGTGACAGCAGCTGACATAAACCACAACAGTGTGACACTGAAGATTTCTCCACCCAGATTTGGAGCAGAGAACATCACCTCCTACTCTGTTGAGTACTGTGTCAGTGGAGAGGATGGATGGCAGCAGAAGACAGAAGCAAAGGCTGAAGAAGTCACAGTGAGAGATCTGAAGCCAAACACAGAGTATGTGTTCAGATGCAGAGCAGTGACCTCAGCAGGTGTCGGGCCGGATAATCAAGTTTCTATTAAAACAACAGAAAGCTTGACACTGACAAAGGAAGTCCTCAGAGAAAGAAAGCAGCTCGAGGTTTCAGCTGAGAATCTGCAGGAGCAGGTGAAACTTGGGTTAGCCAAGCTTGAGGGGATAAAAGAGACAATTGAGAAACTTAAAGAACATGAAGCAGAGATGGAGAGAAATGAGACCTTTGAGTTTGAAGTTACTGTCAAAAAGCCTGTTCAGGTGGACATTTCTAGGACTGGAAACTACATCACCAACTGTCAGATGTGTCATGTCACCTGTCACTATCCCTGTACCAGAGCAAAGGATGCAGATAAAAGAAAGTGTTCAGCAATGGGGCCAAATGGATACTGTACAGAGTGTCCAGGCAAATGTATTTGGAATGTACACTTTAACCAGAAGTACAAATGGGAGTACAAAGACGTTAAAGAGAAAAGAACAATAAAAGAGATGAAAGAAAAATACCAGAGAGCCACAGGAGAGAAGATGACTGTTCAGGGATCGGTGGACAAACTGAAGGCTGAATATGAACTTTTGCAGGCTGAAGTGAAGAAACTAATGGAGAGATCTTCCAAGTGTCTGAACAGACTTAAAGAGATAGCACTGAAGGGAAACCCTCTGTCCACTCCAGAGTACATCGACTTGCTTATTGAAGGAGAGAAATCTGAGGGCAAACCAGGCTGGAAGCAACGAGTTCAGTCTCTGATGTCCATGAAGGAAAAAGCAGAGACAATGGCTAAAATAGAGCAAGGAGAGAAACTCCTTCACTGAACGTTCATGTGATCACAAAGAAGAACAAAGAAAAGGTCGAGACCAGTTTGAACTGAGATGATAAAGATTTGAACTCAGTCAATGAAGACAAACGACACGTAAAAAACTCATATTTACTGTTTGCTTCCTGATAAGATCTCATTTTAAAACTGATTTATCTTTAACATAGAAGTGTGATTATATTTTATTGGACATTAAAATGTTCAACTTTTTACTTTTTCCTTTCAGCTTCTTTATATTCTTTAACTTTGATCTAATATTAAGTTTATTTTCTCAGTGACTCCTGATGTTGATGTTTATGGAGTTTTTATTGTGTTGATTTTTATGCTTTTATTTAAAGTTTAATTTTACTTTTTGTTTCCTTTCCTGGATTTTTCTGTAATTCAGTTGAACCAATCACAGCGAGTTTTGTTGATGTCAAAGAGCTTGATTTTGTCAAGGTCCGATGGTCCCCACCAGTTGGCCTGCCCGTGGTGTTGTGTTCTCACTCCCTCTCCCCTCTCTCTCTGTTTGTTTACGTCCGTCGGGGGCGCGCGCTCCTGGGAGCGAAATAAAACACTGTTGAACCATGTGTGAAATACATAAATAAATGAAGAATGATGTTTACAAAATCAACCACCAGGATGGATTTAAAATCCCGTTCTCTCTGACCATTATTGACACTCCAGGCTTTGGAGATACAAGAGGCATAGAAAGAGACAGAGAGACCTCCAGTTCTCGAGGCGATCAATGCTGCAGGAGTCCCATGTCCTAAAACAGAAGATGGGCTGCCGGCTCACTTCAAATTCAATAATTCAGCACTTTTAGCAAACAACAGATCAGCTGAACGAGACAGAATGAGTGATGATGATGAAGAAGGTGAATTTGATCAGATGTTTTGGAAAGTGGGGACAAAAAGCATGAAGCGGTTTTTTGTTGCTCTGAATAAAATAGAAACTAAAAGCTTGACACTGACAAAGGAAGTCCTCAGAGAAAGAAAGCAGCTCGAGATTTCAGTTGAGAATCTGCAGGAGCAGGTGAAACTTGGGTTAGCCAAGCTTGAGGAGATAAAAGAGACGAGGGAAAAACTTAACATATATGGAGCAGAGAGGAGGCGATACCTGGGAATGGAGAAGATATTTGATGTAAAACTGAAGGCTCAATATGAAAGTTTACAGGTTGAAGTAGTGAAACTGATGGAGAAATCTTCTAAGTGTCTGAACAGACTTAAAGAGATAGCGCTTAAACCAAACCCTCTGTCCACTCCAGAGTACATCGACATGCTTATTGAAGGAGAGAAATCTGAGGGCAAACCAGGCTGGAAGAGACGAGTTCAGTCTCTGAGGTCCATGAAGGAAAAAGCAGAGCTCATGGCTAAAATAGAGCAAGGATTTAAAAAGTGTAATTTTACTTTTTGTTTCCTTTCCTGTAATTTTTCTGTAATTTAGTTGCTTCATAAAACACAGTAAATGTTTATCAGCTATCAGCAGGGGCGCTGGTAGGATCAGAGCTTTGAGGGTGCTGAGCACCCAGAGAGCTGACCAGCCAGGCAAGAAACTTTACTCGGCGGAGTTTGAGACTTCGTCCCCGTCTCTGTCAGTCCCTGCATCCTTAAATGTCTCCAGTTGTCCCGAGTTCTCTCTGACTGTCTCCTTGG
>NW_024583031.1:0-10615 GCF_018398535.1 Haplochromis burtoni
ACTGTGACCCGTTATGCAGGGAAGGAGCAGTACCTGCTAGATAAGAGCTTAACGAGCAGTTTCACTTCGTGCCAGGTAGAGAAGCCTCTCCTGGCACACACGCGCGCACACACACACACACACATGCACATCCACATTCCAATGTAATAAACGAATGCACCTACTGTTGTATATAAATAAAGACCAGGGCAGTGGCAGAGCGCGAGTCCCAGAGCCCTCACTCTCGTGCGAGTGCTCTGTGACTGTCCTTGCATGCAAGTAAAACTGTTTGTTTCTCCTCTCTGACTCTCAGCTGAAGAAGTGTCTTAGAATGTATCTCTTGACAGAAAACCTTTTAATCAGTACTGCGCATGCCTCTTTGTTATTGCTAGAGGTTGGTAATACTTGTTAGATGCATGTGATTATTAAGTTATGGCTAGAAGAAACTGTATTAAGGAAAGTAATTTTAAAAAATTAGTACTGATGTTTTTGTAGTAGTACTTTGAAAAGAATGAATGCAGTGCAATTAAAAGAAGAGATGCAAAAAAGCATGTGTATTTTAAAGTACTTGTCTGTTATTTTTACAATTTCATACGTATCATTTTATTTTCTTGCATACAAAACCACTTTCAAGAACTTGTGACAAATCGCTGGTACCAGAATCAGAATCAGCATACTTTATTAATCCCTAAGGAAATTATGTGGGTTACAGTTGCTGCAGTACAGTAACAATAACAGAAACAGACTAGACTGTAGTCTGTTTCTGTAGCTTGCCATCACCAGTGTGTGAATGTGTGTGTGAATGGGTGGATGATTGTGTATAGTGTAAAGCGCTTTGGGGTCCTTAGGACCAAGTAAAGCGCTATACAAATACAGTCCATTTACCATTTACCATTATAAATAAATATCAAGAATATTGACAGCAACATAAGAAAGCACATTCCCAGCGGTTGAGAAAGTAATTAGTGCCCTTGTCCAGAAAGCAGGTTAGAACTCTGAGCAGTGGAGCTTTGATACCAGGATTCATTATGTCTGGCACTATGCGTTGAATCACCCCATTGCACACATTAATGTTATTTAAACAGCAATTGCTGCAATACATGTCTACTGTCCACAGAGTCCAGTTTATTTGATTTTATTTGTAGCCATGATATTCACGGATCCTACGTCACTGAAGTAGCATTTTGAGTTTGCACAGTTGTAAACTTGTGCAAATTAAAGTGCTCCAGTATGAGCTTTGACTTCAACCGTCTTAATGAGAAAAGTGTCAGTCAACAGGAGGACCTCAAGAGTCCATTACTGTGATAAATGACCCAGAATTTAAGCTCACTCTCTTTTAGAACAAAAATCACAGTTTTGGAAAAAAGCATCCCCCCTCCACCGTCTTCATGGTGTACATTACAGAAGGAAGCTCTGTCAGTTGTTTTCACTTGAAGCCTTAAAATGTCATTTAAATGATTTTGTGATATCATCACTAGTTCTTGTTTATGATACGACTGTGTAAACATTAGACAATTTTAGCTATTTTATTGTTTCTTTTTAATGTTGGACTTATTATGCTGTCTGAAACAGGTCTTCCTTGTAAGTGAGACAAAGGGTCTCAATGGGATTACCTGTATAAATAAAGGTTAAATAAAACCCAAGTAAACATATTAATAAAGCAAACCAAAAACAGTAATATAAGGGCCTGCATGAAAACTGTCCTCATTTGTAAAAAAAAACCACATACCACATACGGATTTCCCCCGGCTAGCACTGAAGAACAGTTTTGTTAAAAAAGCCATCCTAATTACCCATGGCTTGACAAGTGGGGTGGTGAACTTCATAAAGCTTCATTTTTTGTGAAGTGCTAAAGATTAACAAACCCCCAGAGTGGTGTACCAACTTCAACTTAAAAGAAAAAGTGGTCCCTAAACACTAAGACTGCCCCTAATGCCACTCTGGAGCTTCAGCAGTCATAAGCAGCAGACATTAAAAGCTTTGATTAGCAACAAGGAGAACATGTCTGATTTTGTAAACGTGAGCCATTTGACCATTAATGCACAACACAACACCTCTGCTGTGAATTCAAACCATCACAATTAAGTGGCAGAATGTCTTATCTTGTTTATACTGAGGAAAGCATCAGCTCGCGTGCTGCAGCATGCTGCCTGCTAAACAGTAGAACAGAAGAACAAGGGCAAAACTCTGCCAGCAGATTTTTCCCTATGAACTTTTGTGAAAAAATCTTAGAAACAATGTTAAGATAGATGCTCTCAAAGAAGGTGACATGGTTACTAAATGAGGAAAAAGTTGACTGCATGAACTGCATGAACTCTAAAGTGCAAATAAATAAATAAATAAGGGGAAAGTCTACTAACTTATCAACTTAAGAACAAGTTTTAAGTATAATTTAAAAGAAAAACCCTTTCTAAACCTAAGACCCACTATGTGCATCATAGTTGGTCATTTAACTATTATTCAGTTTGTTGATATAACTCGATATAGAAAAATGTGCCTCTGTTCGTGTGTATTGATAAAATGTCAAATGTTGGCTCAGCAAGATTTTATTCTTTTTATTTGTAAGAAACCGCTATCCTCACTGTGCATAACTTTCAAATCATTTTCACTGCAGAGTCTCTGACATCGCTGTATATGTGTGTGAACACAGAGCAGCAAGATAACAAATTACACAAAAACATAAAAAATTATGTTCAAAGAGCCGGTGTGGTTGAAGTTAATCAGTGTATGAACTTTAGTTTAGCCATGGGCTGTTCAATCAATACCTCATTTTCTCCATATACTACTTACTTTATCTTAATAGGCAGCACCATCTAAATGCAACATCCCATCAAAGACGTCAGAGAAAAACTGTTTTCACAACACGACCTTTAAAACTCAGTAACAGTTCAGTTACTGCTCTATACATGCAAGTGTTGCTATTTTCACTGCTCCATGGTTACAATATTAAGATTACCGTTGTGTTTTAGTAGTGAACGTTGTCAATAACTCTGTGTTTTGTTTTGTTTTCACTGCAGCTAAAGGCCTTATGTTGTAAACATGTCATTCTGTCTGTAAACATGATAGCTCAAAAAGTGCCCAGACAGTGAGCTGACACTGGCAGAGGTTTGCACTCTCAGAGTTCTTGTTCTTCATTGTAACTTGTTATGTTCAAGTTTCAGTTTTCTGAAAATCTTTTTGATTTTTTCTTTTCGCTAGCTATTTGATCTTTGAGATATTCTATTAGATTCATGGTAAGTCTTTATAATACAAACTGTGAATAAGGTGCATGCACCCTGTAATTATGTGCAACGTGTGGGTAACAAGTCAGGTTTTGCAGGAAATTCATATCTGAATAATAGTCACATAAACATCAGCAGAACATCAGATCGTCTTGTATTCTCTCCAACTTCTCACAAACGTGACAGATCCATAAAAAAAGATTCCTTTTCTTTTTCATGCTTTGCATCAATACCTCTTTGAACTGCATATTAAAAGTTCCCATAAGCAACTACAAATGAATATCCAAATTCGAAACTTCACACCTTTTATGTCCGTAATTTGTCACAAAATAATGACAAAAGAGGCCACATAGGAAAATTAAAGTACTTCAAGTTAATTGTCTAATTACTTTTGAGCCTATGAAAATGGATGGCCTGTATTAAAAAACAAAACAAAAAAAAAAAACAATCCCTAAACAGTTAATGCAGTACTTTCTGTTAAACTCATTGAATTAATGCCAAAGGACTGTGCTTCAGGCACATACCCGTTGCCCTTTTTCAGGCAACTATGTAAATTGCACCACTGTACCAATACTCCAGCTGCATGTCTGTCCTTGAGACTGCAAGTTCATTACATCCATCACTGAAATATGAATACATGCATGTTTATGCGTATGTGTTTTCTTCCAAATGCCTGTGCATGACATGCCTTGTTAGTCAAACTCATAAAGGCTGCCATGGGACATTGGTTCTGGGTGTCACAGCTTCACACCTCAAAGGACCACTAATGATTCCTCTGATTCAATTTAAACACCCCCATCCAGTCACAGTATATTATCAGTGACAATATCTAAGAATGGGGGAGTGAGAGACTTTTGTTCAGTAGAGGGCAAAGGGTCTGATATAAGCAGAGAGTGTTGGAAAAAAGAAAGGAGAACAAAGGAAATGAAGAGAACTGGGAAGGAAAAAGTGAAAGTTTGAAAAAGTAGAGAGTAGAAGAAAAAAATATCATAAATCCACTGTACATACACAGGAAAGAGAAAAGATGTACAATGGCAATATGTTGATCCCATCAACTGCTTAGTGGAGTCCTGTTGTGAATCCTAACCCATAAGTAAAAAAAGTTTGCTCCCTTCCTGATTTCTTTCTTGTTGTCACACTTTGATATTTTAGATCCTCAAACTGATTTTAATATTAGACAAGAAAAACAAAAAATACAAAATGCTCTTTTTTTTAAATAATCATTTCATTCTTGGAATGAATTCTTCCAGCTGTTATTGTTTCTGGTGCTATATAAACAAAATCAAACTGAATTGAACTGATTTCCCCCACCCTCTGCCATTTTGTTAAATCATAAACAAACTGAATGATCTGATTTTCTTTGGAAAGCTGTTCAGTTTCAGTAGCTACACCCACCCAGGTCTTATTACTGCTAGACTTGTTGAACTAGGAAGTCACTTCCATAAGATTCCCACATAGCAAAATTGGTATGGCCCGGATCTGGCCCACACAATGTGCTTACACATGGCCCACATACCACAAAGAATGACAGCCCTTTGGTGGCCCAGATCTGGTTTGCCAGATGTGGCCCAAACATGGGTTAGCACAAGGCCAGTTGCAGACACACTGCTGGCCCTGTGCTGGGCCAGAACAGTTTCAGCTCTGGCCCCAGATGACAGCCTAATATGTACCTTAATCAAGCCACGTACTAACAACATGTTTGAGGACATAATAGTGCAAAAGTAACATGACAAAACTTATATAGCGCTTTTCTACTCTCGCAGGACTCAAAGCGCTCTATACAACATGCCACATTCACACACTTTCTCTGAACTGAGTGCTTTCTAGCTACATTCACACACTCTCACTCTTGACATGCAGACTGGAGGAGCCAGGAATTGAACCACTAACCTTCCAATCAGTAGGTGACCGCTACCTCCTGAGCTACAGCCACTACTAATGTGTTGGTCGCAAACGAAACAGCTCTTAGAGCCAGATCTTTGAAGTGAACGACGCGAGCCGTGGGGTTTTTTGTTTTTTTTTCTCTCATCCTCTCTCTCGCACTTTTTTCAGCTTCACTCCACATGCGAGCCTTGTGCTTTGTGCTGGGAAGAGGAGGGAGGGGTGGTAGTTACACTCGCAGTAGCACAGGAACAGAGCGGGAGGGAAAGAGAGAGAAAGAGAGCAAGGGACAACAACGTCACATTAGAAAGGTATAGTAATCATCCACAACTATTTTCAGTTGTAGATGATAAAGGATTCAGAAAGTTTATTCATGCAGGCCTATATGACAGAGAATGTGCATCTTCTTTTTGTTTTCATAGTTTAATTTATATTTAATTGTGTTGTGGTTTGCAGTGTTTTGTGTTGTTTCACTTTAAATTTGTTTAAAAGGAAAAAGCTGAAAATTTTAATAGTTAAAAGTTGAAATGTAAATAGTTGGTTTTTGTATTATATGATTTATTTATTACATTTTATGTGGAGTGAATAAATAAAAGTATATTTACGGTGGCCCCTAGAGACAAAGCACGTACAAACTTCAAAACTGTACGATGCTGTCTAGGACCGCATATATTTATATATAAACATATATAAATAAAACCACTTTTTACATTAGTAATTCCTTTTGTGCATAATTTTTTATTATTGTTAATAATAAATTAATTAAAGCAACAAAACAACCTGAAGAGCCGGTTGAGAGCCAAAAGAGCTGGTTCTCTAAAAAGAGCCAGAAATCCCATCACTAACAGCCACCCCCTGGCAAAGATGAGTAAACCGTCACTAGGTATTGGATAAAGTGTACACTCACAAACCTGTCAAACCTGCATTTGAAACGTTGGCTACCATAGCAGTATAGTATTGCAACATGGCATTTGGGTCTTCTAACTAAAATAGGAAAATAGGAACATAAACAGTGCCATCATTGCCAGACCTGGCCCACATCTGGTTGACATACACTGTCATGACACCAGTTAGTCAGAAGTGCCAGCTTGATGCCAGATCTGGGCTAGACCTGTTTTCTATGGGCCTGAGCCACATAAACCAAACCAATATCGGGCCAGATATGGCATGCCATCATATAGACAGTGCCATCTATGCAAGGCCTGGCCCATATCTGGATGACATACCACTTACCATGCCAGAAGTCAGCCAGCAGTGCCGGCTTGATACCAGATCTGGGCCAGACCAGCTTGCTATGTGGGCTTTGTCTGACAAAGTGAAGTTGGCTAAAAGATCTCAAAACCTCATACCGTGATATAAAGAAACCCAAGAACAGGTGAGTAACAAAGTCATTGCCATCTATCACTCTGGAAAGGGTTACAAAGCCATTTCTAAGGCAAAGGGACTCCAGCGAACCATGATGACAGCCATTATCCAGAAATAGAGAAAAATTGAAACAGGGGTGAAACTTCCCAGGAGTGGCTAGGTTAGCAAAATTACTCCAAGAATGCATTATCTAGGAACAAGCTTTAAGTGCTATTACTATTAAAAGAGGCCGAGGAAAAACTAAACATTTGCCAAGACACACTGAGCAGGAAAGTGCTGGACGACCCCAGACCATTCTGCCAGAATACAGTGGGGCAAAAAAGTATTTAGTCAGCCACCGATTGTGCAAGTTCCCCCACCTAAAATGATGACAGAGGTCAGTAATTTGCACCAGAGGTACACTTCAACTGTGAGAGACAGAATGTGAAAAAAAAATCCATGAATCCACATGGTAGGATTTGTAAAGAATTTATTCGTAAATCAGGGTGGAAAATAAGTATTTGGTCAATAACAAAAATACAACTCAGTACTTTGTAACATAACCTTTGTTGGCAATAACAGAGGTCAAACGTTTACTATAGGTCTTTACCAGGTTTGCACACACAGTAGCTGGTATTTTGGCCCATTCCTCCATGCAGATCTTCTCGAGAGCAGTGATGTTTTGGGGCTGTCGCCGAGCAACACGGACTTTCAACTCCCGCCACAGATTTTCTATGGGGTTGAGGTCTGGAGACTGGCTAGGCCACTCCAGGACTTTCAAATGCTTCTTACGGAGCCACTCCTTTGTTGCCCGGGCGGTGTGTTTTGGATCATTGTCATGTTGGAAGACCCAGCCTCGTTTCATCTTCAAAGTTCTCACTGATGGAAGGAGGTTTTGGCTCAAAATCTCACGATACATGGCCCCATTCATTCTGTCCTTAACACGGATCAGTCGTCCTGTCCCCTTGGCAGAAAAACAGCCCCATAGCATGATGTTTCCACCCCCATGCTTCACAGTAGGTATGGTGTTCTTGGGATGCAACTCAGTATTCTTCTTCCTCCAAACACGACGAGTTGAGTTTATACCAAAAAGTTCTACTTTGGTTTCATCTGACCACATGACATTCTCCCAATCCTCTGCTGTATCATCCATGTGCTCTCTGGCAAACTTCAGACGGGCCTGGACATGCACTGCCTTCAGCAGCGGAACACGTCTGGCACTGCGGGATTTGATTCCCTGCCGTTGTAGTGTGTTACTGATGGTGACCTTTGTTACTTTGGTCCCAGCTCTCTGCAGGTCATTCACCAGGTCCCCCCGTGTGGTTCTGGGATCTTTGCTCACCGTTCTCATGATCATTTTGACCCCACGGGATGAGATCTTGCGTGGAGCCCCAGATCGAGGGAGATTATCAGTGGTCTTGTATGTCTTCCATTTTCTGATGATTGCTCCCACAGTTGATTTTTTCACACCAAGCTGCTTGCCTATTGTAGATTCACTCTTCCCAGTCTGGTGCAGGTCTACAATACTTTTCCTGGTGTCCTTCGAAAGCTCTTTGGTCTTGGCCATGGCGGAGTTTGGAGTCTGACTGTTTGAGGCTGTGGACAGGTGTCTTTTATACAGATGATGGGTTCAAACAGGTGCCATTCATACAGGTAACGAGTGGGGGACAGAAAAGCTTCTTACAGAAGACGTTACAGGTCTGTGAGAGCCAGAGATTTTCCTTGTTTGAGGTGACCAAATACTTATTTTCCACCCTAATTTACGAATAAATTCTTTACAAATCCTACCATGTGAATTCATGGATTTTTTTCACATTCTGTCTCTCACAGTTGAAGTGTACCTCTGGTGCAAATTACTGACCTCTGTCATCATTTTAAGTGGGGGAACTTGCACAATCGGTGGCTGACTAAATACTTTTTTGCCCCACTGTATAAAGAAAATGTGCTCTGATAAAGCACGTGTAGGTTACACCATGAAATAATCACTATGTAAAAGTTTGAAATTAATTGTGTTGCACAGACCAAGCTACACTCACCACACTTGAAATACGAACACTAAGTGAGTTTAGAAAGATATATAATATCTTTATATATATGCCATAATTTCACCTTTAGAATTCTTTAGTATAGGTCAGTATTCATGGGTTCTTTGGTTGACTTTGCAGAGCAATGATATATATGCCTGCTTTTTTGCTGTATTCATCTCACAGCAAGAACACACCCTCCTGCTGCTGTGGGCAAATGATCTACAAAATTATTTAGTTATGCATGAGATTCACGTACTGTAGCTTGATCATGTGCAAAAAAGAAATCTGAGAGAATTAATGGAGAAGAAAAAAGGAAGCATGTCATTTTATAATACTCGTATGATGAATAATGCTTATACTTCTAAAGTTAAATGAAATGTGGAGACATGAAGAGCACTAGACCGGTGACCTCTACAAGCACTCTAGGTGACCTATCACACAGGACGCTGATTCAGAGTAAATATGCCAGCTCTATTTGTGCCTCTCGTGTTCATTCATCAACAGTGTATCATGGTACATGCACGGTGAGAAATAAATCTCCTCCACTTGAAATCACTCATCCTAATAGACTGCTTTTCTTTTCTTTTGAGAGATGGATTGTTCGGAAGACTACAGCAGGTTCCATACTGAGTCCAAGCTTTGGCCTTTCGCTTCATTCATCCACACATGTTGTGCTCTTCCACATGAGCAGTGAATTAGAGCTGCACTAATCCTGAAAAAGCTAGTGAATCCTCTCCCCACCCCTCCACCACTGCCACCACCACCACTCAGCAGATAATTTAGACAGTTTCAGAACCATAGGGGGGACACAGAATAGCAAGCTTGTTTGCACAGCATTAAGTGCAAGTGGAACTTGCATACTTTATAATAATAAATTATTATTATAATAATAGGACACTGTTAGGATGTTAGGACGCTTTGTTGTTTCTCCTCTACAACAGTATAGGAGAAAAAATGCTACTCTTCTTGCTGGGCACACTGTACAGAAATTACACTACCTCCATCATTATTGCAATCACTAAAAAACTAGCCTTTCTGGCATGACTAATTTTTTTGTTATTCACACAAGAAACTGAATGAAGCAGTTTTTAGGGAGTTTAAGCTTGTAAGCTCAGTCAGGTGTTGGACATTGTATTGGTGGTTAGGGGCTTTTGCAGCCATGTTATCCTAGGGGTTAGAATAGTCAGTGGCAGTTTTTGGTATGGGCGACATGGGCTGTTGCCCAGGGTGGCATTGTGGCAGGTCGGCATCATGGCATCAGCAAAAAAAAAGGTGCTTGCACCCATGCTGCCCCGACATCATAGCAGTGCATTTTGATTGATTGATAATACTTTATTTCATCCCGAGGGAAATTGGGTTAAAGCTGCCAGCCGTGCCAGCGCCATCTTACCCTTCCGACCATACATGCATTACACAAAACATCACATGGGGAAGACAGGTCAGAGAGGTATAACAATGGAAAATGCACCACATGAGAAAAGATAAGGGAGCATTGGAGGCTAAATAGAATTTTCGACACATCTCCTCCTCTATTAAAGCTCGTTTTCAGCAACCGAACACCAAGAAACATCAAGAAAACCTCACTGCGCCGATAGAATACCGTGGATTTTATATATAAGTTTGAATAACTTACCGTTTGTGTAAAATACTCCAATGAGTACGGCAGGCATCCACCACGGTGTAACCAGCAGAAGCACATGGAAAATCGGCCCGGCAGAGCAAACTATTAATTGATCCACGGGTTTACCTGGGCAGAAGCCCAGGGGCCTGCCAAGTTAAATAACTCTCTTCAGAGTTCATTTGCTTGGACTTGAATAACACTGTTTAATAACTCCAACACTGAACACTATTTGAATCAGAATGTGTTAAAATGACACTTTGAGAGTGGAAATCAACTCTAACATCTTTAACCCTGAAATTTTAACACTCCAGTTTTTGCTTGTGTATACTGATATGCACACACTCATCCCCCCTCCCTTTCCAAACGCCTTCGATGCTTATTCCCTTCCGATGCTGCACCCTTTACCCACCCCTGTTGCTTGTCATGTGTTTCTTTGGTGTATTAAGAGTTTTTTCATGTGCTATGTGCAGAGGTGTTTTTTTTCTGTTCTCAAACTGATCTCCCTGTTGGAGCTCAGTCTGGGGGGAGTTATTTTTTTCTCC
>NW_024583031.1:42147-46579 GCF_018398535.1 Haplochromis burtoni
TGTGCATCCATTGTGGCCAAACTGCAGGGTAGTGGCCTTTCTAACAGTTTAGTATCCTCACTTGTAGGCGATTTGGAGGAATTAACAAGTGAGCTTCGCTCAGAAGCAAAGCAGGCCATTCTTTCTGCGTTACCCACAAAGGACTCCAGCATATCTTTTAATAAATGAATGTTTTGAAAATTTTGAAAACCCTTTCACCAATCTGAACACAGAATGGAAACGAAATAAATACTTCAATCTAAAATGGGGAGTTGTAGAACCTAGAGAAATAACACTTGGAGTGAGGTATGACATCAGGCGAAATCAGAAGTCTGGTACTTATGATCAAGTACCTGTGAAGGATACTTTTATACATGTACCTATTTTGGAGTCTTTGAAGTTCATGTTTAGAAATCCAGAGATTTGTGTTTTCCTGCAGAGAGAGTGTAGCTCAGAGCCTGATGCTTATCATGACTTTTGTGATGGAAGTTACTTTAAAACTCACCCTTTGTTTTCAGCCAAAAGGCATGCATTACAAATTCAGCTATACTATGATGATTTGGAAACAGCCAATCCTCTTGGCTCTAAGCGCGGAATTCACAAAATTGGCTGCATTTATTTTGTTATAAGAAACTTGCCCCCAAAATTTAATTCCATTTTGATGAACATTCATTTAGTGTCACTTTTCCACACACCAGATCTGCAAAAGTATGGTTTTGATGTTATACTGGAACCACTGATAAATGATGTCAACAAACTGGAAAGTGTTGAGAAATCAGTTTTACCCCGGTTCTTTTTATTCCTCGAGCATCCAGAGATGGCACTCAGTAGTCATTTTCACAAAACTTTTATTCATCTTTATTCATCTTAATTTAAGCATGCACTTCTAGAAGGGAAGACGAGGCCGGTGTCCCTCTCCAAAATCTTCACCCCTTTGTCTGTGAAACACAGTTTTATAGATGGGACCCCATCATAAAACCCCCTACGGTGTGCTGCAAACTCTGTCTGTGTCCATGTGCACGAGCACATGAATGCCTACATGTGCTCGTTCCCACGTGTCTATGTGAGTGCTCGTGTGTGACTGTGTACGCATACCTGTGTGTATGTGTGAGTGCACATGAGTGAGTGTGCGTGTGGATGTGTGTGCGTGACAGTTAAAACACTGTGGGTGTAGGTAACTCCCTAGAGGTCATAAAACCCCTCTCCCTTCCAAACCACAGTTACAAATGTTGAGACCCCCACCCCAAACATCCTCTGGGGAATTTCCACTCAGTGGGGGAGGTCTCCTACAATCTACTCCTAAGTTCACGACACAGTCAGCCTTTATTACTTTAAGGGCAGTGTCTCTACAATAGTTCTACATTATATTTTAACACATTTCTAAACTCTACAAAAGCCAAGGGCTAAGTCTTCCATTTTCTGATGAGCAGGTATATGGCACAATATCACAGATCACTGGAGATAACCTAGGGATGCAATCAATTCTTGGTTTTAATGAGTCGTTCAGTAGCCGTCATTTCTGTCGCCTTTGTTTGATTGAGAAGAATGATTGTCAAATGGTGTACAGTGAGGATGATCCTAAAATTATTCTTCGTGGGAAAGATTTGTTTGACATACATTGCCAGTCTCTTCGGGAAAATCCTAAATTGAAGTAACTGTATGGGTTGAAAAGAAATTCTGCACTCAATTCATTGCAGTATTACCATATTTGCAATAACTACTCATTTGATATAATGCATCACCTTCTTGAAGGTGTGGCTCAGTATGAGGTCAAATTGCTTTTTGAGTACCTTACGCAACACTTCATATCAGAACAGAACTTGCTTTCTAGGATTTATGGTTTTGACTATGGATTTTTAGAAAGAAAAAACCGGCCCACTAAAATCATATTGGACAGTGCTGGCAATAGCATTGGTTTGAACTCTATCCAGACATTCTGTCTTGTGAAAAACATCCCACTTTTGTTTGGTGACATTATTCCTGCAGGGAACAGACACTGGAATTTGTTATTGTTGTTACTTCAAATAATGAACATTGTTTTTTCACCTTGTCTCACTCTGGGAATGACTATATATTTGAAGAATTTGATTATTGACCACCACAAACTATTTAAGCACACGTATCCACACAGAAACTTGATTCCTAAGCATCATTTTATGATTCATTACCCATCCTCTATTCAAAAAATTGGCCCTTTACTGTATATGTGGAGTATGAGGTTTGAAGCTAAGCACAAGTTGTTCAAAAATTATTTCAAAAATTTCAAAAACCTCACCGAATCGCTTGTATGTGTGTGCGTGTCCAGAGTTCAGCTGAGACAGTGTCCTTCGCCCTGCTAGGCTAAGTAAACAGTCTTCCAGCCAACCCAGGTGGCCTTGCATGGAATGGGAAGGAACAGACTAAACACAGTCGTTATCAGGGTGTTGTTGTTCAGCTCCAGCCTTGAGACTGCAGCTGACGCCCAAGGGGGTATCCGCATGAAGTGATGGTGGTTTTTACTTTAGTGCGAACAGCTCATATGAATTTCAAAGCAGTTCTACCTTTTGGGGATTGCATAGGCACCAAACGGTTTTCTATTGCCCATTTGCTAGGAGTAAGGGTGGCCTCCATTTACGAGGTGCACCTGCTGAATGCTGCACAGGCAGGAAAGGGGCGGGACGGCGGAGTATTCTCTGGCTGGCTGGAGCAGCTCCTAATATCCAGCTCACCAAATAAAACTAAATAAAAACAAACCAACAAACTAGGCCTGTCAACGTTAACGCCGTCATCACGATAAACGCGATTCAAATTTTTAACGAAATGAATCCATCTGGAGTGCAGAATGACTCAAAATCCCTGAAATGTCTCTGTCAATGCATTTCGGGCAGTTTGTCCAAAGTTTATCTGTGCTCCAGATGGGTTGATTGCGTTAAAAATTTTAATAACGTTAATCCTGATGACAGCTGCAAGGGGCGGCAGAGGGAGTGTTTGCCCAGGGCACTAAACAGGCTAGGACCACCCCTGTGAATAGTGATTCAAAGTAACTAAATAAAAAAGAAATCTCTGAGCTGTATGGTCCTCTGGAAGTGCAGAGATTATAATTCTTGATAGGGGATGCTGAGGCGTTTCCAGATGAAGTGAGATCGTATATATGAAGTGTCCCTCAGGAGAATGTCTGGAATACTTTGCTTAGCCTGCTGCCACTATGACCTAACTAATAATAAGGAGATTAGTATGTCAACAATTTGACAACTTTAGATACTTGTCAGATACTCTTTGATAAGAAGGTAGACCTTTAAAGTTAGGTATATAGAAAAGGACATTTCACTAGATCAGCATTACACACTAAACAACTAGCAATACTTGCAAAAGTGACAGACCTTCATAAGTATGGATATGCAGCTGTGCTTGCTCCATTGTTCCATGATCTGTTACCATCTGGAACCATAGCAGAACTGAGCAGGAAGTCACGAGTGTGGAAAACAAAGCAAACAAAAAGTGAAATCCAGAGCACAGGAGCTCAAACGGGTTTCAGGCCTGAGGAGGTGAACCTGCAGACTGAGGTGGAGCAGTGCTGGATGAGAGGCTGCAGGTTTGGTGATCAGAGGCAGATGTGGATGAGATGATAAATTTTGACCTTAGAAGTAAAAAATTTAATATATTTAAATAATTACAATAAAAGTATTTGAAAATGTAGGTAGCTGTTCAGTCTGTTTCAGTTAGTCCTCTGTTTTTATTCAGCCCTGATTTTGGTTCAACCAATGCTAAACGTTATCCAAAATTCATTTTAATTTTTTCATCATTCTTTTTTTAAATAATTCAATTGTTTCATGTGTTAGCTGTTATGTTATTTATTGTATCTTTTGCTTATTATTTATAATTTATTCTAAAGTGTATTTTAACTTTACAATTTATAATGAAATCAGTCAATTATCAAGCTAATCATCAACTTAATGAAGCACCTAAAATCTTAAATACTTTTTTTTTTCAAATCTTATTTACAATAAAAAAAAAACTTAGATTAAGCTTACTTTGACTTCTCCGACAAATGGGGTCTCTTCCATTACTGCTGTTGTTGCAGGATTGGACAAAATGATCCTTCCTGGTAGTTCTATGAAGTGTTAAAGACATGATCCGAAAGAAGGACATCACTGTTGAATTCTGAACCAAAAGACCGCATCATCTTTATCTTCAGCAGGGACCCAAAGCAAACAAAGAAATCTGAGAAGAAAAACAAACAGCTAAAAAGACCTAGAGCACAACATTTTAGAAAAGGTCGCATTTGCCACGTATTCATATGTATATATATTATATATATAGTGGTTAGACTACACGCCTTTGGAGCAGAGGATCGCAAGTTCGATTCCTGCCTGGGGCGTCTGTATCCAGTAAGGGTCCTAAGGCTAGACCCCCTATGCTAAGCGAGCCTACCGCAGACATGAGCGAGACAGATAAATATGAAGGCATGCCGGCT
>NW_024583031.1:79448-89240 GCF_018398535.1 Haplochromis burtoni
TTTTGTTGTTTTTTGCCCTTTATCCCCGTCCCTCTTCCCCGCTGTTTTTCTTTCCCTCTTTCTTTCTCCCCTTTCTTTTCCCCAGTCAAGTCTGTCCCGTATTTAACAAGTAAAAATAAAATAAAATAAACAATAAAAGGTGAATCCAATAGACCATTATGGCAAGGCTGGTATGGTCCATTTGGTAAAGTAAATCCGTTGGGCATCTTTCTTTGCCTTTAGACAATAATTCTGATGGCAAAAGAGCCAAACGGGACAAGCAATAAAAATTTAAAAAAAGATGCAAGCCTCAAGTAGGGGTGACAAGGGCTGCGAGATTGAGACGCAGGCATTAGAGCCTCTTAATGTGTGTTTTGTTTGGGTTTCCACTGGCATGGAATTACTAAAAATAGAGAGACTTAATATATTAAACTAAAGATGGCACGATACCACTTTTGAATGTCCGATACGATTCCGATATCATAAATTTGGATATTTGCCGATACCGATATGAATCTGATACAGCGTATTTTGTAATCAATAGAACTGTTTTTTTTTATAAATATCTTGCTGCATTTTGTATAATTTCTTACTCAAGTGCTCAAGAGAGAGCTATTCTGTTATACCTGTATGCAAAAAATACACTCCACCCAAAACATTTTATAGTTCATCAACACTGATCAATTTAATAAATTTAAACCTACACCATCCTCCCATATCTGGTATTTTAAAGAGTACTTAGTGGAAATATTAAGCAACCTAACTAACAGGGTTGCCAACTCCCTGCAAAAATTAGGGAACCACTACCCCGCCCTTAATTGATGTAATCAACTTTAATTTAATGCAATGTAAAACAAATGCACAGAAATCAATTATTTTTCTACAATATTTAAATAGATTCAACATCTTTCTTCAACAGAATTGCAGACTGCACAAATGTTACCTTCCCAAAGGAAAAAGTACTATAGCTTACTAGGGTATATTATACTTATTAGTTACTATATACAATAATGGATTTCTATACATTTAATCAGGTGACCACTTTTGTTGTAAGATTCAGATAATTATTTCTTCAGAGTTTTTAAATGATATAACAAAGAAAAATATTTCTCTCCCCCCCCCCTTCTTTCCCTGTTAATGCCCAACCTGGCAAAACTTTGCTAGACCCACCCCTGCACAGTTACCAGCTGTCAGCTACACAGAAAAGGATCCTGGTTTTATTTTTCTCTCAGAAACAGTTCATAACTTCCCTTCAACTCATTCATGTCACCTACAAGGTAAACCTGTTTCTCCACCACCTGCTCAGCTCTGATGATTCAGTAAGGACATCTCCTGGTTTCATCTTCATGTTTCCCTCTCACCACATATCCAAACCAATATCATGACCAGCAAACATCAGCTGATACTAGAAAGTAATATTAAATAAATTCTAACAACAGCTTATCATGCTTAAACGTGCTGCTGCTGTTTATCCGCTGGTCTCCTCTTTCTAGCGCAAAATGGGCGATAAACAAACAAGATAGACGGGACTTGCGGCATAAAAGCCGATCAGCTGATCATTGATCAGTTTCATGTTTGAAGTAATAACAGGAGAGGGAGGGGGAGCGAATGAGAGAATTAGATGCAACTGTGCAGCAAAGACAGAATAACTCCAGCTTTGTGTCTATTTTTTAATTCTAGCTGAAGTACGGGAGAAATTGCTTCCTTTTCACCACAATACGGAACTCCGATGGCCAGTCCAGCTGTGGCTCAACATATCAGTTGTTAAGCTTAATGTGGAAATACTACGCAAACATTCAGGGATGAACTTACACACTTACTTTACTTCTCTGGGATAGTTTTCGCCGAGATGAAATGCCACGGTTAGGAAGCATGTAGCGAGGCTCCAAATGCTCCAACAGACCACCGACAGGTCTCGCAAACAACAGCCGCTCTATCACGTGACACATACTGCTCTGATGCGCCGATCTGGGTTACGCCAAGTAGCGCATTTTGTGAGGTGATTTTGTGGTACTTCGGATCGGATTACATTTTTTATTTCTCTCCTATATCCGATCCAGTAATTTAGGTCAGTATTGGAACGATACCGATACGTAATATCGGATCGGTCCAACTCTATATGAAACAGGAAAATACCGCCATGTAATCCATTTATTTCAACAAAGTAACTGTATTCCGAATATCACCTTTTTAAACGGTAACTGTAACGGAATCGAGTTACTCAGATTTTGTATTTTAAATACGTAACCCCGATACATGTACTACCCAACACTGCTCATAAAATAAAATGAAAAAAAAAAAATTAGCAAATATTTTAGATGTCCTCTATGAAAAAAAATCTCCAAATTTATAACTTTTTTTATCATTTGGAAATAATTTCTGCAGAAAAATCCTCAAAGGTGAATCCGTGAATACTGAATAGAGAATATGCATGGGCCAGTGTACCTAAAAGAGACAAGGTGCTAAAAAAAGAGGGACAAAACACACCTTTCATTTTGGTGGAAAAATGTTGATCAGTCAAAAAAATTATATGTCATTCTGTTGTTTAGGAAGATGTGGAAGTTTTGCGAGTGATGGCAGCAAGAGAGAGAGAGCAAGCCAAAAAAAGAGAGAGAGCGAGTTTTTGAGATGAGAGATTTGTGATGTCTGGATTTTATAGTTATTTTATGCGGAAGACCTGATTGGTCTGTAAATAGTTTGAAATGGTTATATAATAAACACCTGATGCATTGGCTGGATTTTTAGGTAAATAGTTGCATATAACTTTGTTAATTAACCAAGCATACCCTGGACCCCAGAGGATTAATTGTGAAATCTCAGGAAATGCTATGCTTAATGAATTTTGAAATAGAAAATTGAAGTTGTTACTATAGTATGGAGAGGATGTTAGTAATTTAGAAGAGTCACAGTGCATTAGAGCCTGTACATCGCAGCCCGCTAAAGTTCATCAGCATGAAGGCGGGCATGCAGCCTAGCTGCATCACCAGCAGCAAGTACACATACAGATAAAAATGAAGGAATTGGAGAAATTAATAGAAAATCATTTTATACAGAGTCAAGCACATTGTTAACCTCCATATATCACCTTGGTTTGACAAAATCCCTTGCTTATTACGCCTCCTGTTTACACTTCCTCTCTTTGGCTGAGGGGGATTGTGGGTGTTGTATTGAAATATTGACTTGTAATATTCCCACTGGTCCTGGCTGCACTGACTCCTTGTCAAAAGTATTAAATGTCACACACTTCAGCTGCCCACACAAGTGCACGAACACAGATGTGATACACACACACACACACCTACTCACACACACACACACACATACAGGTTTGCAATGTCGAATACTCTCACAGTCAGACACATGGACAGGAATAGCACTGCTTACAGGTGCGCTCATTCAGCTGAATAGTCAGACTAATGCCTACACACACACACATACATACATACATGCACTCATTAATGCAAAGAGACATACAGCTATGAACAACACAGCCCTCTAGAACCTCTCAGGGATCCTAGCTACATTTCAGTATCCATAAATTGTACCGAGCCTGTTTGTTTAATTTATGTTTTTTAAATTATGTAATAGCCTACCAACACCATCCTGTGCAGTCCCATAAAATCCCAAATGTACATTACTTGACATGGATGGTGCTATAAAATAAATAAATTAATTAAAAAAAAAAAATACAGCAAAATGCAGACACCTTGGATACTTGTCATTGTTTTTGACACTAGCTCTTCTCTGTGGTTGGCTCATAGAACAACAACAGAACAAGCAAGAGTAGCCCACAGACTTGGTTGTACAGCATATTTTTTGCACTGCCTCCATCTGACAGCAGACTATGGCTGTGTCTGAATTCAGGGGAAGGATGCTTAAAATGGCATATTTGGATGCAATGAAGTCACAGCGACGCGAAGAAGGCTGTCCGAATTCAAAGAGCACTCAAAATGTGGTGACAAATGCGTCCTACCTCTCTGCGAATTTGAGGGTTAGTCGTGTCCGAATTCAGGGGAAGTATGCGCCAATGCCATATTTGGAAGCAATGACGTCACGGCAACGCGATGAAGGCTGTCCAAATTCAAAGAGTGCTCAAAATGTGGCGACAAATGCGTCCTACTTTGCCCTGAATTCTAAGGATGGGTCTGATGTATCCTTCATGTCCTACTATATCCCAGGATTCATTGCGGGTCATAGAGGAGATTTGTTTCTGATAACGATGGTGGTCGAAGCAGGAGGGGAAAACACTTTCAAATGTAAGTATATGAAAATCTGGTTGTACAAAAGTTAAACTGTTATAGCGGTCATGTTGTTAAGCTTTGGGCATCTGCATAGACATGTTTCTTTTATTTAAAATAACTGTAAACCAGCTTGTATCGCGGGTCCCGCGGTTTTTCATGTATTGACGCTTACATACAGCTAATTTTGATTTTTTCGAATTGGTGATATGTTGTGGGGAACAAAGACCAAACGGCTTAATTTATTAAAACGAGGAGAAAACGATCACCTCTTCACTGGGGTGAAGAATTGGGCCGCTACGGCGTGGATGTACAAGAATAAATCAATGTACACATCATATGCATATAAGTACGGTCCTATTAACCGTCATGCCTATTAACCGTCATGCTGTACAGCAGCGGTTCCCAACCTTTTTTGCACCACAGACCGGTTTATGTCGGACACGGAGCCTTTAAGGTATCGCGGATGAATACAACCACATAAAATGATCCGACCAAGACAAAAACTGTCGTATTTTGCAAATATAATAATAAACGTGAATGTACTGTGTAATTGTGTAACTTTATTAGCAGCATCCTCCTGAAAATACGCCAACATTGACAGTAACATCCTCCTCTCTGCCGCTTAATGCTCTCTGGTCGCTATGGTAACGTGTAAATATTTCTTTCAAAATAAGACACACAGCTACAACAAGGGAAAGACCCAGGGAAACAGAGTTTACGATAAAACCCCTGAAAACTATAAATTTCAACTCTCATGGCCCGGTACCAAACGACTCACAGAACCTCTAATGTCCAGACGGTATTCCTCTGGTGTTCTGCTGTGAAAACTTTTGGGTTTAGGGATTAACATAGTTGCCATGGTTTCCTTTGTTCTCTTATTTGTTGTGTGTGATCAGGACAATTCTGGAGAAGATGGGCCTGCAGGGGAAAGTCACCCCCTTGCAGGCCAGAAGACATGAGATAACTTTAAAAAATGCAAAGTACGTATGTGTGTTATCAAGAAGATAATTCTTAAAAACACAAGTTAATAAATGTGCAATTACTAAGAGTTGTTGTGGTGTTTTTATTTGCTTGCTGTCATTTTTGATTTCCTCTGCCTTTAGGATTGCAAGTATCCAGGCTCAGGAGAGGGGGTCAATGGGAAGCCCACTGCTGCTACTTGGCCCTGGTTTGCCCTCATGGATGAGGTGATAGGACAGATGCCTTCCATTAAGCCTCCTGTCCTAATGTCCTCTCTCCCTGAGGACACCCCAGGGCCAAGCACAGCAGTGGGTGACCAAAACAACAGCGATGACAAAGCGGCTCAGCCACGGAGAAAGAGGAAAAGAGACAGAGATGATGAGCTGCTAGACCTCATCAGAGAGGACATGAGGCAGCAAAGAGAGGCTGAGAAGAGGAGAGAGGAGAGGATCGACAGACTGTTTTCACTTCTAGAAAGATTAGTTCCAAAATGAGTTATGTATTGAGAAATTTATTTATTTGAATATATTTGTTACATTGTTATATGTGTTGCATTAGTTTAAAGTTTTTATGTTATTAATAAATTGATTCAAACAAACAGTAATTGTCACTGAACTCAATTTGATTTTCAGGCATTTTTAACACGTATGAAGATAACGCTAACTTTGAACAATATTACTTGGATATTTATTTAATAGCAATAAAGTAAATAACAATAACAATTAAACAAGAATATTTCAAATACACAGTATGTAAAGATGAAAAAACAATATTTACAGTTGTTCACACAGGATTAACCTGAGTGACCTGTTCCTGGACGGTTTCTTTTACAACTGTAATAGAATACAGGAAGTCTCTGGCAGTGTTGCTGAAGATCAGACATGGATGGGGTGCTGCAACTGAGAGTTGACCTGCAGTTTGTCTTTTCTGGTTGGCGAGTGGAGAATCACACAGGGTGGTCTGCAAAGAGAGCTTTAGGATGCTTGCTCCCACTGTCCACTGCATCATCCATCCACAGGGTTTGCAGGGCTGGCTCACTCGTGGCTGCCACACCACTAAGTTGTTTTCAGAAATATGCAAGCAGGAGATGGTGGATGCTATATTATTAGTATAATACTTGTAACTCTGTAGCAGACAACAGTTTGATAAAGATTAGATTATATACGTTTCAAATATATTTAGTTTATATATTTTATATGATACAGTACATGTGTAAGAATGACCGATGTTGTGCCAAAAAACGATCGTCTGCCAAAAACTGATTTCCGGTTTTTGCCCTAAACTGATTGCTCATATTTAACCTGCTATAAATAACTTGTTGGTCTATAATACGTGAAACATATATCAAATGTTTCCCTCATTAATGATATCAAGTCGCCTTGAGCCACCAGCAACATTCCTGTAACAAGGTAGAAGCTGCAATCAGTTTTTGGCAGTGACTTTTATGTATCCTTTATTTATCCAGTTCACAAACAATCTTGTTGACATTAAAAATTTATTTTTTAAGAGTAATCTGGTTAAGAGGACAGCAGACAGCGCAACAAATATATCAAGTGTACCTACACCCAGTTATATCTCTCTTGCAAACCTGATTCCTCCCTCCCACCTTCTTCCCTTACAGAATGTCTATCCGAGTTAAAATCCTGGTTTACCTCTAATTTTCTAAAGCTCAATGAGGATAAAACTGAGATCCTCCTTATTGGCACCAAATCCAACCTTTTGAAGGCAAACCATTTCTCACTCACCATCGATAACTCCACAGTTCTCCCTTCTCCTCAGGTTAAGAGCCTTGGTGTCATCCTAGACAGTACACTTTCTTATAAATCACACATCAATAACCTCACCCGTTCTGCCTACTTCCATCTACGTAACATTAACAGATTGCTTCCTTCTCTTTCCACCCAGTCTACGTCCATTCTTGTACATAGTCTTGTTACCTCCCGTATTGACTACTGCAATTCTCTTCTGCATGGTCTCCCCCAAAAATCCCTCCATAAGCTTCAACTGGTTCAGAACTCTGCTGCTCGCATTATCACCAGAACCCCCTCCTACCAGCACATCACCCCTGTTCTTCAGGAACTTCACTGGCTCCCTGTGAAATTCCGGATAATTTTCAAACTTCTTCTGCTCACCTTCAAGGCCCTTCATAACCTCGCTCCTTCTTACCTTTCTGACCTGTTAACCACCACTTGTTCTGCCCGTTCACTTCGTTCTTCTTCTTCTGTCCAGCTTACTGTACCTTCCTTCCGCCTCACCACCATGGGAAGCAGAGCTTTCAGCTGCTCTGCTCCCAGGCTGTGGAACTCTCTGCCCCCTGAAATAAGAAATATTGGTTCTCTCCCCCAGTTTAAATCCCAACTCAAAACTCATCTGTTCAAATCTGCATATTCACTGTGAATCCACTGTTTGTTCATTTTATCTTGTGCTTTATTTTATTGTTCTTATTCTGCCATTGTTTTACTAAGTGTTTTATCCTATTGTAAAGTGTCCTTGGGTGACTTGAAAGGCGCTCATAAATAAAATGTATTATTATTATTATTATTACATTATAACTTATAACTTATATATAAAGATACTTGAACAAAAGGTAATTATTGTATATAGAAAACCCCTTTGTAAACCATGTTCACCGAAGTCTATTTACCAACAAACATAAAGATATTACACATATTGCATACGGAAATCAGTTTTGGCAGGCGAACACTTTTGGCACAACGCTGGCAATAATTCAATTATCCGTGTAATTAGCTAAATAGATTAAAGGAAATTATTTTTCCTGGATATGATTGTCTCTGATGAGCCTAAGGTACAGAACGTGCGGGCGACGACAATAAGGTTTTTCTAGCTCCTCGAGAAATAAAATTGTCCACACAACGGAGCGACATTTCTGGGTCCATTTTAAAGTTTTCGCGCTGTGGCGCTAGTGACCGGAAAAACACGCAAGTAAGGGCGGAGTTGAAGACTAGGAGGCTGTCCACAGCCCATCTGTTATGTTGGATACTCATTGTTTGTTAAATAAAGTTTCTATGGAGAAAAAAAGGGGGTTGTCCACAGCCGCTCACTTCCTGACTACCCCTCCGTCTAAGGACACTACCTTGTGACGTAGGTAGGTAGTGTCCTTATGAGCATCCTTCCCCTTAATTCGGACACAGCCACTCTCTGCAGGTAGACAGGCAGTCCTAGCTGTCCAAGCACTGCCAACACACTAGCACAACACCCGCCTGTATTTGCGTGTCTGTGTGTGTAACATGAACCTCGCCCTGAGCGTTTTTTCCAAGAGGCCTTAACTGTTCCCTCCTTGGAGAGAAAGACCCTTAAACATCCCTATCTGATATTGGCTATTGATTTAGTCTCTCACAAACAGCATACACACACATGCACACACACTCACTCTTTCTCTCTCTTGCTCACACTCCAGTGCTGGCATGTCAACAGACTCCAGCAGCTTCACTGGGCAAAAGACAGCACATTCTCTGCAACTAAAAGGCAACTAATTAGGAGGGAAATTAGATGAAGATCCAATGATACAATCCAAATAGAGTTCAGTTGAGTGGCACAGAATAGAAAATAGGAAGTAGAAGAGTTCATGAAGCACTTCCTTGTTCTCTCTCCCCCCTAAACCTGAGCTTAATGTAGGCAGGATCTTATTGAACATTTGGGGAAAAAAAACATGAAAAGTCTTGAAACATGGCTGCTTATTAGGAGCAAATAAGATGGAGGTATGCTTTGATGAACTGTAAATGGAGCTCAGCTGAGGTGTGTGTGGCAAACACAGACTTAGAAACTCTGTTCTCAGCTCTTTTTGCTATTTGTCATCATTACCCTTCCTCTCCCCCAAACTCATCACAATCAGTGCACATCCTGGGTGATGGGATTGTTTCCAAACGGAGCGAAAACACCTAATCTTAGTGTAAATAGGCTAGAAATGAATAGAAGGTCTGCCTGTAAAATATCACTGCAGATGAATTCAGTCCAATTTACAGCAATGTGAAGTCTATGTAAATTGAGATAAAGTAAACTGCAGACTAATCAGATGCCTGTGGAATAGTGGAGGGTAAGATAAGATAAGATAAGATAGAACTTTATTAATCCCTCGGGTGGGTTCCTCTGGGAAATTCGATTACAGACTTACTTACAGTCTGTTACAAAACAGACTTTTGGACTCTGAAATATTGTATATATAGCAATAATGACAACAAGCTGTATGTCAGTTACAAGACAAAGAGGAATTCTGGAGTCAGCTGGATAAAGTGGTAGACTGTCCCCAAGGTAGAGAGATGGGCGATTGGAGCAGACTTCAGTGGACATGCAGGTGAAGGGAACAGAGGTAATGACGAGGTCTTGGCTAGGTATGGTGTGAAAGAGAGAAATGCGGAAGGACAAATGATGGTGGGATTTGCAAAAACACTAAAAATGACTGTGTTGTACTTTAGGAAGGAGGAACATAGAAGGTTAGAGGAAGGTGCATATGTAACCCATGGTTATTTTATTGCCAATTGTATTCTATTTTTATTCTAATTCTAAGTGTTACTGTTTTGTTTAGTGTTGAGTTTTGTTTGTTTTGTGCGTGGTGACTTTCTTTCACTGCATCCGCCTGCACGGAGCTAGATGC
>NW_024583031.1:102526-116024 GCF_018398535.1 Haplochromis burtoni
AAATTCTTTACAAATCCTACCATGTGAATTCATGGATTTTTTTTTCACATTCTGTCTCTCACAGTTGAAGTGTACCTCTGGTGCAAATTCCTGACCTCTGTCATCATTTTAGGTGGGGGAACTTGCACAATCGATGGCTGACTAAATACTTTTTTGCCCCACTGTACCTATTCGGAACCATGGTAACAGGGTTCTGGCTGAACGGAGCTGGCTTGGCCCTGACTTATCGACGAATTAAGAAAGCCGAACCGGCTCTTCAAACCCCCACAAGGCTGCCCGCTGGGATTTGAACGATGGGAGAGGTGTGAGTTTCTCAAAATGGGCTCATTGAGTCAGCACGAATAAGATCTTGGAGAGTCTATGGCTGCTGTGAATACTCAGAATAAGATCTCTGACTGCAGACTGGATACATCTCGGAATGGCTAGCCCAGAATAACATCTCTGGGCGCAAATTGGATGACATCTCGGGGAGGCACACTGCTGTGAGTACTCAGAAATTGGCTCCTTGAGCAAAAGAAATGACAACATCACAGAACGCAAGTATGCCGAAGCTCGCGGCTCTCCAACGGGAGATTGAGAGACCAGTGTTGGACTGTAGAACTGCTTTGAAATTCATATGAGCTGTTCGCACTAAAGTAAAAAATACCATCACTTATCCCTTTGGTGCCAGCTGCAAGGCCGGAGCTGAACAACAACACCCTGATAACGACTGTGTTTAGTCTGTTCCTTCCCATTCCATGCAAGGCCACCTGGGTTGGCTGGAAGACTGTTTACTTAGCCTGGCAGGGCATAGGACACTGTCTCAGCTGAACTATGGACACGCACACACATACATATATTGATACTGATAAGCACTCACTGACGCATCACCCTCCCTACCCCGGATCCAACACCACCTCCCATGCTTACCTCCCCTCTGATGTGGACATTGGGTCAGTTGGAGGCGCAGTTGAAAGATTGCAGCGGTCCCAGATCAGATGTACACACTGGAACTCTTTCCCATGTTGTTGTCTGTGTTTATTGTGCTATGGTGTGTTGATGTCTGTGCATTCCTGTATTATCCTTCATTTCCTTTCATTTCATTTATTTGTTCATTTTCAGGCACAACAAATACCTATATTGAACATAAAATGCACAAAACAAAAAACAAAAATTGCCTGAAAAAGGAGTGGGACGAAGAAAACTTATTAAATCCCACCCCTATACTCACTCATCAACAAAAAAACAAACTTCCCGCAGCTACGCCCATCATTGCATACAGACCCATCAACAGCCCCGGGCACATACAAGCATCTAAACGGCAGCTCGCAAACAACAATTAGAGCCTTCATAACTGAATACAGAATATATAAATTATAAATTGCATTACCACAGGTAACAGGCAGTAATAACTACAAGTAACAAACACACATACATATACATACATATATATCTACACACACATGTACATATATGTACATACATACGCACACTTTTTTTTTTTTTTTTGGAATCCATACCAGCAATGGTAAGAGAACAGACATTACAGAGCACACTAAAAGCATCATTGAGTATACTGTGACCAGACCAACTGTTTGTAGAGAAATTTAAATCTATGAATATTTTTGCATTGTTTCAATTGTAAACTCAGACTGTTCCAGATTTTCACACCACATACAGACACACAAAAACCTTTACGGGTTGTTCGAGTTCTGGGTAATTTGAATTCTCCAAAGCCTCTCACATTATAAACCTTTTCTCGAATTTCAAATCTAGTTTGTAAATTTGCCGGTAAAAGTTTAGTAAAAGCTTTATACAAAATTATGGATGTATTGTAATTAACCAGATCCTGGAATTTAAGTAACTTTGCCTGAAGAAAGAATTTGTGAGTATGATCTAGATAACCAGCCTTGTGAATAATACGCAGTGCTCGTTTCTGTACTGTGACTAATGGATTAGTTGTATTTTTATATGTATTTCCCCACACTTCCACACAATATGTAAGATATGGAAGAACCAGGGTACAGTACAGAGTACGAAGTGCATCTTTATCAAGGTATGGTTTCACTTTGTTCAAAACTGCGAGGCTTCTGGAAATTTTGGTTTTTATGTGTCTGACGTGGGGTTTCCATGAAATTTTGTTATCAATTACGACTCCCAAAAATTTGTTTTCACTCACATTATCAATTGGTACACCTTCAATGATAATTGGTAATTCTACATTATATTTTAAATTACCAAAAAACATTGCTTTAGTTTTATTTATATTTAATGATAATTTATTTATGTCCATCCATTTTTTTATTAATTTTAGCTCCCTGTTTACGGTCATTACAAGATCAGTATAATCATCGCTACTGAAAAATATGTTGGTGTCATCTGCGAACAGTATGAGTTTAAGTACTTGAGAAACATCAAAAATATCATTTATGTATACATTGAAAAGTTTTGGTCCCAACACTGACCCTTGGGGAACACCACATGTAATACCAAGTTTCTCTGAATGGTAATGCCCTATGCTAACATATTGTTCCCGACCCGTTAGGTAACTTTTTAACCAGTTACCAGCTTTCCCTCGAATACCATATCTTTCCAATTTATCCAATAAAATTGAGTGATTGATTGTGTCGAAGGCCTTTTTGAGATCAACAAAAATACCAACTGCATATTTATTTTTATCCAGTGTATCAGTAATTTCTTCTACTGCCTCAATTATCGCCATTGAAGTGGTTCTTTGCGTTCTGAAACCATACTGACCAACATTTATTATTTGATGTTTTTCAAGGAATTTTTCTAATCTTGAATTAAAAAGTTTTTCTAGAATTTTTGAGAATTGAGGCAGTAGAGAAATAGGCCTATAATTGGTAAAACTGTGTTTGTCATTACTTTTATATAGTGGTATTACTTTCGCAATTTTCATTTTTCCTTCTGTGTTACATATTTCAATGGTTTTTTTTTTCCTCGCTACCTAACCTGACCTGTCTCCCCAATGTGATGTTTGTGTATTGTATGTACGGTCGGCAACGTCTGTCATCTTGGTTGTGGGCAAAAGACCTGCAACTGACAAATAAAGTACTGAGAAAGTACAGATGAAGAGGTGAGGAAAACTGCCAAGAACATACCTGATGTTTTTCTGGCCAGAAGAAAGAAGACAAAGAGACTTGATGGTGGAATGTGAAAAAACAGGAAAGTATTCAAAGGAAGAGGTTGGCAAACAAAAAGGGAGGGATAGTAGGGAAGATGAAAGAAAAAGTTGAATGCGAGGCTGACAAGAAAGAAGAGCATATTCATCTACCGTCTAGACAAAGACAATGAGCTGTAAAGGATGTGCACCAGAATAGGATGATTAAGGATTGAGATGGAAAGAGAGAGTGTTGAAAAAATGGAAGGTGTACTTTAAGCAAAGGTGGCAAAAGTACAGACTTTCTTTACTTAAGTAGAAGTTCAGATACCTGTGTTGCTGTGCCCATTCAGCTGAATAATCAGACTAATGCCTACACACACACCTACAAAACAATGAATAAAACACTCGGGGATCCTACCTACATTTCATTCATCCCTAATAATATTATAATTTGAATTAATGTACTTTGCTTGAATCTGTTATGTAGGACACATGGAATTAGGGCTGGGCGATATGACCCAAAATTCATATCTCGTAATTCATATCTAGCTGTAATGCTCCGACAATCCATCAAGCGGTGCGGCTCCGTAGCTTACCAAAGTCGTACTAAAACATTTTTGACAGATTGCTGAGTGCTGTGTACCACATAAAATCGGTTTGCGGTCAGTAAGCACAACCAGAACTCATACATAAGGCGCACTGTAGATTTTTGAGAAAATGAAAGGATTTTAGTGTAAGGTTATAGTCCGAAAAATACGGTATAAGAGTTTTGTAAGGTGGTTTGTTTCGGGGCAGGAGGCTGGAGACTTCGCGGTCTGGGATACAGCATTTTGACACACACTCTTCATTTTGCACTTTATGGTGCTGTTGTAAATGACGAAAATACTAGTAGTGCTAGCTGCACGGCATCAACTCATTAATCGAGATCTGCTGTGTTAATGCAGTTATGGCGTTAACGTCATTTTAACGAGAATAACGCTGCAGCACTAAAATAGTAATCTCCAAATGTTTTCTTTTTACCGACCAGCTCCTCTTTGATAACTGCCATGTCCATCTTGTCGTTGCCTGCAGGTGAAGCCTGCAGGGGAGTTGTGTTTAGTGAAGGAGAGACACGAGGCAGAATAACATTGCGTAGACACAAATGTGGACAAAAGAGAGGTAAACTTGCAGTTCCACAAGTATAATTATAACTCAACATAGACTATATCGATATAAACGATATTGTTACATCTCATATCTGGTATAAAAATATATCGATATATTTAAAAACTCGATATATCGCCCTGTCCTACATGGAATAAAAAATATTTTAAACAAATATCTTCTGGGTCCCTATGCTGAGCCACTACACAGATCTTAGGGTTCCCCCACCTGCTAAACCGCACTGTAACCCTTGACTGTTCTCATTTTACTGTTTAGGTGTGGAGGCAAAGTTACCCTCTACAGTGTAGGCCACAGAAAATAGTTAATCAGTAACTCTAAACTGCCCATAGGTGTGAATGTGAGTGCGAATGATCGTCTGTCTCTATGTGTTAGCCGTGCGACAGACTGTTGACACATCAAATATGTGATTAAAAAATGAGTGAGCAGTCCTTGCATTTAAATCTAACCTGTCTTCATCCTCTCCTGTCTTTCTTATCTTTCTCCATCTCTGAGTGAAGTTAGCTCTCATTTGTTTCTCTCGGTGTGAAATACAGCAGCTGGACCTAGCAACATAACGTGCAACAAACTCCACACAAACAGTTTGTGTGTTTGCTGGTGTTTGTTGAGCTGATAGAAACATTTAATTTGAAATTTTCTGCCACTGAAAAGGTCACTCCCCTCACGCTTCTTCCTCTTCCTTAGCACTAGCTAGATTCAAAAGTACCACAACAACACCTGCACTCCTTCCGCCCACTTTAGCAAGTCCGTTCAGTCGTTTTTGGCGGTAACCAAGGCTCGTCTTGAGAATTATACTCACATAGTTTTTGCTTGTGTTTAATTCCCTTGTGCCCAGGTCTCTGTCTGGCTCGCTGGAAACTCTACCTGCCTGTCCTCCTGCCTGCCCTGCCCACTGGATCACTCTCAACGTAACTACACCTCTCTAGATTCTCTTGCAGACGCCCCCCCTCCAAGCTCCGCAACCTGGCTCAGACAGTAAGCCCGCAGCGTCATAGTTCTGTCTCATTTCTCACCACTGCTTCCTCATAGTTAAGTAATTGTTTTCTCTTCTGTTGCAGTTTCCCATGGTCCTGATCTCAGCCTCTCTCGGCACTCATCTTCTTATTAGCTCCCGTTACCTTTGGCCTGAGTTTTGTCAAGGGACACATTTAGAAATGCATATGAGGGATACAGCTAGCCCACCATAAACTGTAGAAGAAACTGTGCAAATCTGTATCGTGTACTTCAAAGGAACTTACAAGTACAGTTTGAAGTAAAAAGTTCAACATGAAAAATAAACACTTCTTAAAGCATTTTTGTGTTTGTGCAATTTTAGTTTAATTACAGCGACACTCGAGTTGCATAGCATTTTAGGTTTGTTCCACACAATAACCCAGCATGGCCTGACTGGAATTTCTTGTATTGACGATCTGCAGTTTGTGGGTTTCATTGGTATTTTAAGCAATTCCTCAAAGCTTGTTTGTCATGTAGGTAAAGAAATGATCTACTTGCATATGTTCTTTCACTTCCAGAAATCTAATCCTTGGATTTATAATTGAGTGAACTGAAAGCATTAATATATTATTATTTATCTATACTCAAAGCACTTTACAGTATTGGCTATATTCCCCACCACACATTAATATTAACACAGCTCTAATTCCTCTCTTTGCACCTAGGAACCTCACCCGAGAGAGACAAATTGAGGATGTAAGGATGAGACACAAAGGGAGAGTGTCAAGGCAAAAGGCATTTAACAATGGAGGCATTCTTGCTTCATGACATTTTAAAGTGATGTTAAATCAGATCAAATTTGATCTGTGTGTTGTCATCACTTTAAGATGAGCAAAACAGTCAAAATTTACACGCATACAATTACTCAGCATGCAACTGGTCAATCGGAAATAAATGGAACAATTGATGAATGCAAAAAGTATTCTTATATGTAGAGTTTTTTTTCCCACCATGATGTGTTTCAATTATAAGGCCTTGGTAAGCTTCTTTCCTCTTTGCTCCACTGTTCTTTAGAAGCATTTAAGATCTGAGATGTCATTGATGATGGTGCACTGGCCTTATTCTTCCAAGTAACCTATTGTTAGGTGTGGCTGTGTGCAGGCAGGAATAGGACCCAAGGTGCAGACTCCAGAGACAGAACTTAAACAAAAACAGCTTTAATGCTGAACGCAAACATGACATAACTGGAAAAACCTCAAAATAAACTTACACCGGTGGACAGGCAAAACACACAGCAAAGTAAACGGTAGATCCAATATTTTTAGTGGCCCCCACATGGCCACCCCTATGAAAACATTCTGGAGGCCCTCCTGGATTTGCACAAATAACTAATAGCTGCTGTACAGCAAGACTATTAACATATGGTAAATGGTAAATGGACTGGTTCTCATATAGCGCTTTTCTAGTGTTGCTGTTGTTTTAGTGTTGCTGTCACTGATTAAGCTACAGTACATCTGGACTGTTAATGCTTTCTTTACTTGGACAACCCTAATGTCATGAAAGACAGTGTCACATTTATTCAGTGATTGATGCTCTGCCTGGGGTAGAAAATAACAGAATTCTACAAAATCAAACGTTTAAACATAGCTACAGTAAATAAATGTTTCCACATGCTCTTAAAATGATTTTAAATCATAAATAAAATGGAATTGAACTGAATTGCCTGTCTTGCTTGACCTGTCGGAACAGCACTGGTTGCAGAAATTTCCACGTAAGTTGATAAAAAGTAGTCATTCTGAGTAGTCGTTACTATTTTAAGAGTGCAATATTAAAGTATTCAGTACAGTTTTCATAATGTAACTAAAAACTTAAGTGCAAGTAAACTGTACTATAAACATTGATTGCTAGTACAAAATAAGTTCCACTGTACTTGTGTACATACTTTCTTTTTAAGGTAATTAGAATGTACAGTGCAGTCATTCCTTCTCCAGTTATTGTCACGGTTCTGGGTCAGTTTCGACCCAGTATTTTGAGTTTTGATTGATTAGTTTATTTTTGAATGTTTGTTGTGGTTTTGGGCGCTATGAGTATTATTATTATCCTACCTACATTTCATTCATCCCTAATAATATTATAATTTGAATTAATGTACTTTGCTTGAATCTGTTATGTAGGACACATGGAATTAGGGCTGGGCGATATGACCCAAAATTCATATCTCGTAATTCATATCTAGCTGTAATGCTCCGACAATCCATCAAGCGGTGCGGCTCCATAGCTTACCAAAGTCATACTAAAACATTTTTTGACAGATTGCTGAGCGCTGTGTACCACATAAAATCGGTTTGCGGTCAGTAAGCACAACCAGAACTCATACATAAGGCGCACTGTAGATTTTTGAGAAAATGAAAGGATTTTAGTGTAAGGTTATAGTCCGAAAAATACGGTATAAGAGTTTTGTAAGGTGGTTTGTTTCGGGGCAGGAGGCTGGAGACTTCGCGGTCTGGGATACAGCATTTTGACACACACTCTTCATTTTGCACTTTATGGTGCTGTTGTAAATGACGAAAATACTAGTAGTGCTAGCTGCACGGCATCAACTCATTAATCGAGATCTGCTGTGTTAATGCAGTTATGGCGTTAACGTCATTTTAACGAGAATAACGCTGCAGCACTAAAATAGTAATCTCCAAATGTTTTCTTTTTACCGACCAGCTCCTCTTTGATAACTGCCATGTCCATCTTGTCGTTGCCTGCAGGTGAAGCCTGCAGGGGAGTTGTGTTTAGTGAAGGAGAGACACGAGGCAGAATAACATTGCGTAGACACAAATGTGGACAAAAGAGAGGTAAACTTGCAGTTCCACAAGTATAATTATAACTCAACATAGACTATATCGATATAAACGATATTGTTACATCTCATATCTGGTATAAAAATATATCGATATATTTAAAAACTCGATATATCGCCCTGTCCTACATGGAATAAAAAATATTTTAAACAAATATCTTCTGGGTCCCTATGCTGAGCCACTACACAGATCTTAGGGTTCCCCCACCTGCTAAACCGCACTGTAACCCTTGACTGTTCTCATTTTACTGTTTAGGTGTGGAGGCAAAGTTACCCTCTACAGTGTAGGCCACAGAAAATAGTTAATCAGTAACTCTAAACTGCCCATAGGTGTGAATGTGAGTGCGAATGTTCGTCTGTCTCTATGTGTTAGCCGTGCGACAGACTGTTGACACATCAAATATGTGATTAAAAAATGAGTGAGCAGTCCTTGCATTTAAATCTAACCTGTCTTCATCCTCTCCTGTCTTTCTTATCTTTCTCCATCTCTGAGTGAAGTTAGCTCTCATTTGTTTCTCTCGGTGTGAAATACAGCAGCTGGACCTAGCAACATAACGTGCAACAAACTCCACACAAACAGTTTGTGTGTTTGCTGGTGTTTGTTGAGCTGATAGAAACATTTAATTTGAAATTTTCTGCCACTGAAAAGGTCACTCCCCTCACGCTTCTTCCTCTTCCTTAGCACTAGCTAGATTCAAAAGTACCACAACAACACCTGCACTCCTTCCGCCCACTTTAGCAAGTCCGTTCAGTCGTTTTTGGCGGTAACCAAGGCTCGTCTTGAGAATTATACTCACATAGTTTTTGCTTGTGTTTAATTCCCTTGTGCCCAGGTCTCTGTCTGGCTCGCTGGAAACTCTACCTGCCTGTCCTCCTGCCTGCCCTGCCCACTGGATCACTCTCAACGTAACTACACCTCTCTAGATTCTCTTGCAGACGCCCCCCCTCCAAGCTCCGCAACCTGGCTCAGACAGTAAGCCCGCAGCGTCATAGTTCTGTCTCATTTCTCACCACTGCTTCCTCATAGTTAAGTAATTGTTTTCTCTTCTGTTGCAGTTTCCCATGGTCCTGATCTCAGCCTCTCTCGGCACTCATCTTCTTATTAGCTCCCGTTACCTTTGGCCTGAGTTTTGTCAAGGGACACATTTAGAAATGCATATGAGGGATACAGCTAGCCCACCATAAACTGTAGAAGAAACTGTGCAAATCTGTATCGTGTACTTCAAAGGAACTTACAAGTACAGTTTGAAGTAAAAAGTTCAACATGAAAAATAAACACTTCTTAAAGCATTTTTGTGTTTGTGCAATTTTAGTTTAATTACAGCGACACTCGAGTTGCATAGCATTTTAGGTTTGTTCCACACAATAACCCAGCATGGCCTGACTGGAATTTCTTGTATTGACGATCTGCAGTTTGTGGGTTTCATTGGTATTTTAAGCAATTCCTCAAAGCTTGTTTGTCATGTAGGTAAAGAAATGATCTACTTGCATATGTTCTTTCACTTCCAGAAATCTAATCCTTGGATTTATAATTGAGTGAACTGAAAGCATTAATATATTATTATTTATCTATACTCAAAGCACTTTACAGTATTGGCTATATTCCCCACCACACATTAATATTAACACAGCTCTAATTCCTCTCTTTGCACCTAGGAACCTCACCCGAGAGAGACAAATTGAGGATGTAAGGATGAGACACAAAGGGAGAGTGTCAAGGCAAAAGGCATTTAACAATGGAGGCATTCTTGCTTCATGACATTTTAAAGTGATGTTAAATCAGATCAAATTTGATCTGTGTGTTGTCATCACTTTAAGATGAGCAAAACAGTCAAAATTTACACGCATACAATTACTCAGCATGCAACTGGTCAATCGGAAATAAATGGAACAATTGATGAATGCAAAAAGTATTCTTATATGTAGAGTTTTTTTTCCCACCATGATGTGTTTCAATTATAAGGCCTTGGTAAGCTTCTTTCCTCTTTGCTCCACTGTTCTTTAGAAGCATTTAAGATCTGAGATGTCATTGATGATGGTGCACTGGCCTTATTTTTCCAAGTAACCTATTGTTAGGTGTGGCTGTGTGCAGGCAGGAATAGGACCCAAGGTGCAGACTCCAGAGACAGAACTTAAACAAAAACAGCTTTAATGCTGAACGCAAACATGACATAACTGGAAAAACCTCAAAATAAACTTACACCGGTGGACAGGCAAAACACACAGCAAAGTAAACGGTAGATCGCGACACGGACACAGAGAAACACAGGGCTTAAATACACAGAGGGAGCAATCAGGGAATGGGTAACAGGAGGGAAACACAGCTGGGGCAAATCAGGCCTAACGAGACAAGGGGAAGCAAAACCAGACACATTAACATCAGACATGGACTTTCAAAGTAAAACAGGAAACACATAACACAGACTGAACAAAGACACAGACTCATATGCAGGCACTACAAAGGGAACAGAGACGTGGGAACAGGGCAGACACAAACACTGACTGAACACGGGGATATAGGAACTTAAGATACACATAGACACGAACTAGACAAGGGGATGCAGGTGATAGGGGAGACAGAGCAACTAAAGAAGACAGAGACATAAGCCATTAGATAGAACTCAAAGAAACCAAAAACTAGACAGTATAAATAATATAAACTCAAAAGCCCTGGGTCGACGACCCAGGCATCCTAACAGTACCCCCCCCTTAAGGGCTGGCTTCCAGACAGCCCAAACCAAAACATAAAAAAACAAAAACAACCCAACCAGGGTGGGCGGCGGGGGAAACAGGATGGAGGGCCGAAACAAAACAAGGAGCCAGAAACAACAAAACAAAAAAAGTGCAAACACTGGAGCCCGGAAAACAACAGAACAAAACACAGAAACAAAGTCCAAAACAACAGCACCAAGGCCCAGGCAAAGTCCAAAAGCAAACAAACAAAAAAGTTCACGAAAGGCGCAGAGGCCCAGGCAATAGTCTCAAAAAAGTTCAGGGGGCCGGCCCGAGGCTGATGTCCAAGAGCCCAGAAAACAGTTCAGGAGGGAGGCACCGACGGTGACCGAGCAGATCAGGAGGCCGGCCGGGCGGGAGGCACCGACGGCGACGTAGTTCAGGGGGCCGCCCATGACAGCAATGACGTCCAGTCATCGGCCGGAGAGGACGTGCAGGACGAGCAGGCCGAACGGGACGAGCAGGCCGGACGGGACGAGCAGGACGTGAGGAGCAGGCCGGACAGGACGAGCAGGCCGGACAGGACGTGCAGGACGAGCAGGCCGGACAGGACGAGCAGGCCGGACAGGACGTGCAGGACGAGCAGGCCGGACAGGACGAGCAGGCCGGACAGGACGTGCAGGAACAGACAGCATGGAGACCTCAGGAGCAGACGAAGCTGAACACTCAGAGGCCGGACCAGGCGGAGCTGCAGAGGCTGGACCAGGCGGAGCAGCAGAGGCCGGACCAGGCGGAGCAGCAGACTCGGAGGCCGGACCAGGCGGAGCTGCAGACTCGGAGGCCGGACCAGGCGGAGCTGCAGACTCGGAGGCCGGACCAGGCGGAGCTGCAGACTCGGAGGCCGGACCAGGCGGCTGCAGACTGGAGGCCGGACCAGGCGTGCGACAGGGCTGAACGGGCTCCTCGGGCCCTCCAGCTGACGTGGCAGGAGGCTGAACGGGCTCCTCGGGCCCTCCAGCTGACGTGGCAGGTGGCTGAACGGGCTCCTCGGGCCCTCCAGCGGAGACAGGTGGCCGAACGGGCTCCTCGGGCCCTCCAGCGGAGACAGGTGGCCGAACGGGCTCCTCGGGCCCTCCAGCAGAACCAGTTTGCAGAACAGAGGAAGTGGGTGTGATGTCAGAATGTCCAGAGTCAAACTGCACAACAGTTCTGTTGTGGCGGCGGCCAGAACGCCGTTTCCTTCGGGATGAGGAAACAGGAACCGGTGGAGAAAAAGAGACCTCCTCCTCATCCTCTGACCACATAGCTGCCAGGAAAAAGGCAGGTGAACGAGAACCCAGCTGGTGTGGGGAGGGAGAGGAAGTCCGTGGCAGTGCTAAAACAGAAGGAAAGTGTGTGTAGTCCTGGAGTAACGGTGGGGAAGATGTAGAGAGAGAGAGAGCAAGCTCACCAGCCTTGACTTGCTCTCTCCAGGCAGTAATGGTGTCGTCCAACTTAGTGTCCTTAGCAAACTGGCTAAGCCGGGGGTTAAACCGAATGATGGCCTCCACCGCACTCAGCCCCACTGCCATGGTCCGTAAATCAGGGGACTGGGCGATGCGGTCAAGCAGGCTCACCATCCGCTCCATCTCAGTGTTGTACTCCGAGGAAAAAGAGTCTGCGGGGTCCATGTTCTGGTCGCGATCTTCTGTTAGGTGTGGCTGTGTGCAGGCAGGAATAGGACCCAAGGTGCAGACTCCGGAGACAGAACTTAAACAAAAACCGCTTTAATGCTGAACGCAAACATGACATAACTGGAAAAAACTCAAAATAAACTTACACCGGTGGACAGGCAAAACACACAGCAAAGTAAACGGTAGATCCAATATTTTTAGTGGCCCCCACATGGCCACCCCTATGAAAACATTCTGGAGGCCCTCCTGGATTTGCACAAATAACTAATAGCTGCTGTACAGCAAGACTATTAACATATGGTAAATGGTAAATGGACTGGTTCTCATATAGCGCTTTTCTAGTGTTGCTGTTGTTTTAGTGTTGCTGTCACTGATTAAGCTACAGTACATCTGGACTGTTAATGCTTTCTTTACTTGGACAACCCTAATGTCATGAAAGACAGTGTCACATTTATTCAGTGATTGATGCTCTGCCTGGGGTAGAAAATAACAGAATTCTACAAAATCAAACGTTTAAACATAGCTACAGTAAATAAATGTTTCCACATGCTCTTAAAATGATTTTAAATCATAAATAAAATGGAATTGAACTGAATTGCCTGTCTTGCTTGACCTGTCGGAACAGCACTGGTTGCAGAAATTTCCACGTAAGTTGATAAAAAGTAGTCATTCTGAGTAGTCGTTACTATTTTAAGAGTGCAATATTAAAGTATTCAGTACAGTTTTCATAATGTAACTAAAAACTTAAGTGCAAGTAAACTGTACTATAAACATTGATTGCTAGTACAAAATAAGTTCCACTGTACTTGTGTACATACTTTCTTTTTAAGGTAATTAGAATGTACAGTGCAGTCATTCCTTCTCCAGTTATTGTCACGGTTCTGGGTCAGTTTCGACCCAGTATTTTGAGTTTTGATTGATTAGTTTATTTTTGAATGTTTGTTGTGGTTTTGGGCGCTATGAGTATTATTATTAGAATTCTATGTTTCTGTTTATTCATGTTTAAGGATTTGTTCTCGGTTGTATCTCACGTTTAGTGTAGTTCAGGTTCCATGTGTCATTCTGTCTGTCTCAGTGTCAGGTCTGCGTCTTGGTGTAGTGTTC
>NW_024583031.1:116049-123848 GCF_018398535.1 Haplochromis burtoni
TCGTTTCCTGTTTTATTGTGAAGGTCTGCGTCTCATGTGAGTGTGTTCAGTTTTACCTCTGTCTTGTCTTGTTGATTATTCCCAGCTGTGTCCACCACCTGTGTGTAATTCCCCTGTGTTTCTCTGTGTGTATTTAAGTCGTGTCCTCTGTCATTGTAGTTGCTGGTCCGTCTGTGTATTCCACCCTGCTTTATCTGTGTGTTTCCCTGCTCGCTTTCGTTCATGTTCATGTTCAGGTTCGTGTTCTGTAGTCAGTTTGTTCCCAGTCTAGTTTAGTCCTTGTTCGGTTCGCCTTTTGTCTATTTTTATTTTGTGTTTAATAAACCACCATCACACCTTTACAAGTGCCTGCGTTTGGATCCTCCTTTATTTTCCACACGGCTCATCTCACTCGCCGTGACAGTTATTGTGTTTCTCATGTGATAAATGCACAAACTATAACCAGTGAAGCAAAACTGCTTTACTCAAGTTCTGTCTTGGGGGCTTGGGGATGATAGGTCAATATGTGTTCACAGTCCACTTCCTTATATGACCTTTAACAAGATGTCTATTATATCACAGTCATAATCACAATTTCATAAGACAAACACATCCCTTGCTAATCAAAGTCTACAGTTTGATAGCTTGGTGCAACAATATTTCGTGTCTTTTTGCAGGAATACCAGGAGATTCCATAGATCTTGTTATAGTCTTATGCACCAAATGTATATACATGGATTGGATCTTGCAAAAAAGCAAAAAAGTACTAAAAATAAAACAAAAATTCAGTCATAGAAGATGCAGGGAGAAGAATGACTCTACATGAATCAAGAACAGGAACATTATGCAATGAAGAAAATGGTCTAAACAAGTGAATGAATCAGTCAGTGGATAATAGTAACTTGCTGCTTCCTAGAAGTTATCGTAAGAAGGGAAAAAATGACTGTTAAGTAGGGTTAGGGGGGATATGCATTCATACTTTCATCCATTTGCTATCCATACAGCCCATAATAATAAAACAGCTATCGACTGCTCTGTTCTTTATAAAATGATGCAGTTCTATGGAGCTGGAGGTTCATGAAGAGGAAATTCGTTTAGCATTTTACTTTGGTTTCAATGTAATAGGCTTTTATTGGTTTATTGTGAGTTTTAAATGTGTTTTCATTGTAAATCTGGGCTCCAAACTTCATTTGAGAAGCGTACATGGCTATAAGTTGTCGGAGAAGGAAAGTTAAAACCCCTTTTCTTCTTTTTTTTTAACTATGCTTCCTCCTTCCCTTCCTTCCATGTGTTCATTACAAACGCATAATTAATCTGAAATGTATTTGCCAGTGTTCCTTCTCAGTAATAATTCTATTAAAGATGTTCCTTATGAAAATGGGTTTAGCAGTGATAAGGAAATTATATAATGTTTCAAATGTTTCTTTTTCAATTTTTATTTGACTCTTTAAATCCTGCTGATTTAACTGTAACCCAATCCTCAGGATGAAGTGCCAGTGTTAATGAATCCTGTGACGCATCCCTCTACTGATCATCTGTTTCTTTCCTTCATCATTTCTTCTTAACCGTTAACTGATTCACCAATTTCATCTCTCACTTTTTCTTTGTTTTCTTCTCTATCTTGCTTTCTTTTTCCTTGCTGTTATTTTTTTTAGGACTATGGTACCCGTTGTTGTCGTCCTTCATTTTTCTTTAATAAGATTAATTACCATTTCATTCCTCTGTCTCCCTACTGTCACTTCTTATTTTGCATCCTCTGTGTTCTCTTCATGTCGCAAATCACTACTATTAGTCTTAGCTGTTCTTTTTCTTTCCACGCTAACACTCTTTTTCTTTCCTTTTTGCCCTCTACCCCTCATTTAAAATAAATTAGGTCTGCAGCAAGGTTATTATCGTTAACAAAAACTAACGAAATAACGAAAACTAGAAGTGAAAAAACGTTTTTGTTAACGGAAATAAAAATAAAAAAGAGACTTTGCGAAAAAAGGAAAACTAACTAAAACTGTAATGAGTGTTCACAAAACTAACTAAAATTAACTGAATTTATAGCAAAAATGTGTTTAGTTTTCATTGATGTGTGTGTGTCATACAATAGTCAAGGGTGAAAATGAAGTTTAGTTTCCAGATTTTTTTCTTGCTGTGTCTCATTATGCCAGCAGGTGGCAAGTACGTTAGTCGAGTCGTCTGTGTTGCTACTCCGTCCATGCGCAGAATCATGTCAGGAAAAGTTAGGAGAAAGCGCCAGAGTGGGATTACTTTCAATATGACTCCGTTTTGGATAAAGCACGTGTCTTGTAGGGGTGACTGTGGCTCAGGGGGTTGGGAAGCTTATCGGTAAATGGAAGGTTGCCGGTTCGATCCCCGGGCTCTCTGCCCTGGTCGTTGTGTCCTTGGGCAAGACACTTTACCCTGCCGCCTACTGGTGTGGGCCAGAGGGGCCGATGGCGCGATATGGCAGCCTCGCTTCTGTCAGTCTGCCCCAGGGCAGCTGTGGCTACAACCGTAGCTTGCCTCCACCAGTGTGTGAATGTGAGAGTGAATGAATAGTGGCATTGTAAAGCGCTTTGGGTGCCTTGAAAAGCGCTATATAAATCCAATCCATTATTATTATGTAGTTAAAGAGACAAATTATGAGGGACATTTCTAAAGGGAAAAAAATCCCACAAACCTTAAAGTGCACTTGAAAAGCTCACACAAGAAGGCTAACCTAGCTTACCTTGAGAAGGTAAGGGAGCACACTCAACCCTCATCCCCAGAAACAGAAGCTAACCCCAGGCAAGGCAGCGTGATGCATCACGAGACAACAGGACTGGGATATCTACACAACTGTTGGAGTCAATTGCCTTCAAAAAGTTTATCAATTCACTTGAACCAAAATTACGAACACCCGGTGCTGCAAGAATTAATAGTCTCATTGGGGCCAAGATATACCATTTATAGTTGCCTGGTATCAATGGTTGTTCATCTGCCCCAATTAATTAATTAATTTATTTATTTAAAGAACCCATAGGTGGGAATGTGAGTTGTCTGTCTCTGTGTGTTAGCCTTGCGACAGACAGGCGACCTGTCCAGGGTCCAGTATGGTAGCTGGAATAGCAACATTCCCAAGGATAAGCAGAAGAGCATGACTGATATGATGAAACTGGGATTTTGTTACACTTAATTATTGCAAACACAACTAAAACTAACTGAAACTAAGGATATTCAAAAAAAATAAAAACTAAACTAGCAAATAATTGGTAAAAACTAATTAAAACTGATATAAAATTGAAGTCAAAACTAAATAAAAACTAATGAAAATTGCAAAACTATTAAAACCCTGGTCTGCAGAGGATATACTGTGATGCTGCACACTACAGTTTCTGTTAAAAGTTTGTTTATCTGGGTGTTCCAAACAAGGTGGAAATTATATGAAAAGCTATAAAGTAAATGCCAAATTTCTTTAGCATGTGGCTAAAATAGAACCCTACCTGAATCCTCTGGTAGAGCTGGAGGTGACCTGTAGGATTTTGAAGGTCCTTTCTTTGCCCACCATAGTTTTGTTGCCTAGATCTCATTAAGGCATGAGTCCTCTGGTTGATAGTCTTGAAAATTGATTAAGAAGCTATTTGTAATCTGTATGGATAACAATAAATTGCATTTTATATGTTTTAGAGGCATGTTTCAGATTTCTGTGGCTTACGACACCAACTGTCTGCCATGTATAATCCAGTTTTGAGATCCCTTCCAAGATGCCTTAACGCCACGTCACATCCTGGGCCATTTGGAAATCACATGATAGGGTGGGTCTAGGTTCCACAATGAGTTCAAACCTTGGATGATTGTGACCTACATGCGTTTTAAATCTGGCACTCTCCACCATTTGACCTTAGAATTGAAGAAGCTTCTCAGATTAGAGGTGAAACGTTTTCAAGCAACTTAAAGAAGTCCAGATGTTTTTCTTTCCAAGCTCCTTAGACTACGATGACCTGGATGACTGAGAACCTTCACAGACTCAGTGGTTAAACTATTTTGAAATATATGCCATTGTGAAATGCACTATACACAGGTACACACACACACAGGTCTTTATCACCAGCTTCCACATTTATTTATAGTTTTCTCAGGTTATGATATGAACACAGTCTGACAGCTGTCGGTCCCAGCTGATTTCCCTCTCCCTCCGCTCCTCTCCGTCTCACTATAAAAAAGGGAAGGAAATCATTATCAGTCCAAATCGCCATCAGCTGTTCTCACCGGCATCTCCAGCACCGCCCCGTTGAGCCCACTGCACCACTCCTCCCCTGCAGCCGCGCCCGGGACCACACCTCCGCCACACACCGTCATCTGCGCCCCCGGCCTATGGACCACCTTGAACTTAAAGGGCTGTAAAGCCAGATACCACCGGGTGATCCGGGCATTGGCACCCTTCATGCGGTGGAGCCACTGCAGCGGGGCGTGGTCCGAGCAGAGGGTGAATGAGCGCCCCAGGAGGTAATAGCGAAGGGAGTCGACCGCCCACCGGATAGCCAAGCACTCCTTCTCCACGGTGCTGTACCGTCTTTCACGCTCTCGCCAGCTTCCGGCTGATGTAAAGAACGGGACGGTCGGCCCCCCTTACCTGCTGGGACAAAACGGCCCCCAGCCCTCTGTTCGAGGCGTCAGTCTGCAGAACAAAAGGGAGGGAAAAGTTAGGAGTGTGAAGCAGCGGCTCCCCACAGAGAGACCTTTTTCACCTGCACAAACGCCGCCTGGCACGGCCCCGTCCACTGAACCAGATCTGGAGCACCCTTTCGGGTGAGATCGGTCAAGGGGCTGGTCAGCTGCGCAAACCCTGGCACGAAACGGCGATAGTAACCTGCCAGCCCCAGAAACCGTCTCACCTCCTTTTTAGTCTTGGGGCGCGGGCAGGATGCGATAGCCGCCGTCTTCTCCACCTGTGGACGCACCTGCCCGCCCCCCAAGTGGTACCCCAGATACTGTACCTCCCTCCGTCCAACCGCACACTTCTTCGGGTTGGCCGTGAGCCCCGCCCTCCTCAGGGACTCCAGGACCGCGGCCACCCGCTGCACATGCTCCGCCCAGGTGTCGCTGTGGATGATCACGTCATCCAGGTAGGCAGCAGCATATGCAGCGTGCGGACGCAGCACCCGGTCCATGAGGCACTGAAAGGTGGCAGGGGCTCCGAACAAGCCGAACGGAAGCGTAACGAATTGGTACAACCCGTACGGAGTGGAGAAGGCCGTTTTCTCCCTGGACTCGGCAGACAAGGGAATCTGCCAGTAGCCCTTGGTTAAATCCAGTGTCGTGAAAAAACGGGCCGTGCCCAGCCGATCCAGGAGCTCGTCGACCCGGGGCATGGGATAAGCATCAAAACGTGACACTTCATTCACCTTGCGATAGTCGACACAGAACCATATAGACCCATCCTTCTTCACCACCAGAACGATGGGGCTACACCAGGCGCTGTGCGACTCTTCTATCACTCCCATTCTCAGCATTTCAGCCAATTCCCTCTGCACGATTTGCCGTTTATGCTCAGGAAGCCTGTAGGGCCGTGAACGCACCGTCACGCCAGGCTGCGTTACAAAATGATGCTCAATGAGAGACGTTCGGCCGGGCAGGGGGGAGAACACATCTGCAAACCGCTGTTGTAACGCGACAACGTCCGCTCTCTGGGCCTGTGTGAGATGGTCATCACAAGGGAGGGAGGCGGGGATGATGGAATTTGGCACCTCCGGCCCCAACTCATCTCTCTCCTTAACCAGGCTTACCAGAGAAGCGGTTTCAACCTCTCTCCACTCTTTAAGGAGATTGAGGTGATAAATCTGCGTGGCCCCTCCCCTGTCCGACCGAGCGACCTCATAGTCAACGTCCCCGACTCGCCGTGTGACCACAAAGGGTCCTTGCCACTTGGCGAGCAACTTCGAGCTGGAAGAAGGGAGTAATACAAGCACTTTGTCTCCCGGTGAAAATTGCCTGAGTCTAGCCCCTCTGTCATACAGGCGTTGCTGACGCTGCTGAGCCTGGAGCAAATTCTCCCGTGACAACCTCCCCAAAGTGTGGAGTTTCGCTCTCAGGTCCAACACGTACTGAATCTCATTCTTGGCGGGGCTCGGACCGTCCTCCCAGCTTTCTTTAATCAGGTCGAGCACCCCACGCGGCTTCCTGCCGAACAGCAATTCAAAGGGAGAAAATCCCGTGGAGGCCTGGGGCACCTCCCGCACTGCAAATAACAGAGGGTCTAGCCAGCGATCCCAATTGCGTTCATCCTCGTTAATGAACTTACGAATCATGGACTTTAAAGTCTTATTCAGCCGCTCCACCAGCCCATCCGTCTGAGGGTGGTAGACGCTGGTCCGAATAGATTTAATGCCCAGTAATTCGTACAGTTCCCGCAGTGTACGAGACATAAACGACGTGCCCTGGTCAGTCAGTATCTCTTTCGGGATTCCGACTCGGGAGATGACCTGAAACAGTGCCTGCGCCACACTCTTTGCAGAGATGGTGCGCAGCGGGACTGCTTCCGGGTACCGCGTTGCATAATCCACCAGGACTAATACAAAGCGGTAGCCGCGTGCACTCCGATGAAACGGCCCGATGAGGTCCATGCCAATGCGCTCAAACGGGACCTCTATGAGTGGGAGCGGGCGCAAAGGCGCTTTTGGTATGGCCGGCTGATTAACAAGTTGGCAGTCCGGGCAGGACGCGCACCAGCGGCGCACATCCGCTCGGATGCCCGGCCAATAAAATCGGGCCGTTATTCGCTCCAGAGTTTTTTCGTATCCCATATGCCCTGCCATGGGGTTATAATGAGCCGCCTGGAAAATCGTTTCCCGGCGGCCCTGCGACACCAACAACTGGGTGTGTGTCTCCTCCGTGCAAGTGTCACGACTCACTCGATATAGCCTATCTTTTGATAAAATGAAGCGCGGGTAAATGGTAAAGTTCGGGTAGGTCCACACGGCTTCAGGGCGCACCACGTGACCATCAATCTCAATCACCTGGTCAAAGGCTGAGCGTAGGGTGTCATCACGAGACTGCTCCAGTAGGAAATCATCCGTGGGAGAAACCTCCGGAGCCGGCAGGGCTTCCCATGAAGGACCCGCCGTCTCTCCCTCCCCGGAGTCAGTGTCGGACGACCCCGTGTCACCGCTGAGTGCCGCGCAGACACAACATGCTACTAACGGTCGTGATCGCATCCCCGCATACTGTCCCAACAGATGATAACCCTGGCCAATTTGTGCCCAGAATTAGGGGATGCGACAGGCGCGGGCTAACCGCAGCCTTTACTCTATGCGCTTTGCCCTTATACTTTAATAACAGCGGCACTATGGGATACCTGTGAACATCACCATGAACACACTTCACCTCCACCCATTCTGCCTCCAGCAATGCCCCAGGGCGAACCAAGCCTTGGTGCACGAGGGTCTGCGTGCAGCCCATGTCCACCAAAGCATGGCGTATACCCCCTCGAGTCCTTACCGGGATGCTGTATGTCCCTCCTGGACCGGGAGAGGGTGCTGGGGCACCGGCAACGCGGAACACCTGCCCGACTTCCATCAGAGGACAGTCCCTCCTCAGGTGTCCCAGTTGCTCGCACTTCCAGCACTCCTGCCCCGGCGTCTGTGCTGTTCTCCGTGGCTCAAGGGCGGCACTGCTCATGTCTGATCCTCAGGAAGGCACAAACGCAGCAAAAGGATTAGTGGGGCTCAGCGCCCGCTCTGCCTGCCCTGGCGCAGGTACCCGGTACTGGGGCTTGTTTGCTCGGCCTCCGGCCGCTGTCCCCGGGCTCCCCCGCTCTAGCGGCAAGGTGGTCCTCCGCCAACGTTACCGCCACC